>NC_089796.1:54001235-54018735 GCF_040412425.1 Macrobrachium rosenbergii
AATTCACCCTGTTTTATCTTCAACAGATGCGCCAAACTGCAAATGATTTAAATTCAATATTTCTCACATCAACCACTTGTCTGTAAATGAATATAGCTTGAGAAATTACAGGGAGTTCCTTGATTACATAATAGATGTAAAACCACCGGAAATATCAGTCATGGCTAGCTTTGACATAGAATCTCTCTATACCAAAATCCCTGTAAAAGAAACTACAAAAATAATAGTGATCCTCTCCATGAAAAAGGTAACTCATTTCGAAACCTATCAAAGAAAGAGCTTGAACCCTTATTGAACTCAGTAACGGAGTGTAATTTGTTTATTTCTAGTAACAGGTATTTGAAATAGGTTGAAGGTCTATCCATGGGTAACTCTAATCAGCCACCTTTGCTAATATCTTTATGAGTCATTACGAACAACAGTGGTTACTTAATTGGCTAAAAGAATTTAAACCTATAGTACATAAACGGTATGTTGATGACGCACTTGGTTTTTGAAAAGAACACATTTGTCTGCTCTTTAACTCTCTTAATACTCAGCACGAGGAATTAAATTAACGAAATAAAAAGAGGTCAGTAACTGAATACCATTCCTTGATCTACTTATTGACAAAGATCATTCTAAAATAAACATGCCAATATACACAAAACCTACCTTCATCGGACTTGGTTTAAATGTTCTAAGTGCCTGTTATGAGAAATACAAAACAAATACCACCACTACAGTTCTAAATCGACCTTTCATCTTATTCTCTAACTATCCATTATTTCATTAAGAGATAGAAATTTTTTCATTCATTTTTTAGTTGATTGGTTTTAATGACAATATGTAGTTATATTAATAGTGGCATAGTTTTGTATATGATTCTTTCTAAGTAGAATATGGGAACTTGTATTACAAAGTTGGCAGAATTGTGTATGCACTGTAAAATATTCTGATTACGTGAGTTGCCTTGGATACATCAGATAAAATCTCTTGGAATATTTTTGGCCTCAAGCGGAACATTCCTCCCTTAAACATGTACTGCAAAAGCTTCAAAGGCATCATTGCATTACAAGAAACTCTTCTCTGGCCTCATGACCTTGCCATCTCCGATTCAGTGCATGAAGACTTCAGAGCTTTCTCGACCTCATCGACGCAAGTGACAGATCACATCGTAGCCGGTCGCCCGAAAGGGGGCCTTTCTTTCCTGTGGCACAAATCCTTAGACAATATGGTGAATGAGTTGACCTATAGGAGTGATAGATTGCTGGGGCTTGAAGTGACAGCAGGGGACTCTAAGATCCTAATGATTAATGTTTATATGCCCTGGGAAAATAACAACAATTTTGATCAGTACTGCATGATCCTAGGTGAGTTACACAGCATTATTCACGATTCTACTGCTGATCATATTTGTATAAATGGGGACCTTAATTCGCACCCCACAAAACAATTTTATAACGAACTTACTCGCCTCTGTCACAGTCACGCTTTCCAAATTAGCGATGCAATGCTCCTCCCTCCCTCCTCTTATACCTATGTACAAAATGGAACGGACACAGTTACAGCCCCCTGGCTGGACCACTGCATCACGTCCCCACAACTTCATGATTCTGTTGTGACCTGCAACATTCGCTACGATCTTGCAACGGGCTATGATCCCATTCCCTTACAGGTGTCATTCAGTACCCCATCCCTTCCTACCGTGAACCCCCTAACTGATCGCCCACCTGCTGTTAACTGGGATTTAAAAAACCGGCAGAAAACCAGATCCTTTAGGGAAACCACGGAAACCAGGCTGCGGTCAGTAGCTCAACCGGCAGACGCCTTACTGTGCACTAACGCAAAGTGTGGAAATGGCAATCACAGGAGAGGTCTGAAAGAATTCTATTCGAATATAATTTCCGCGATGCTTGCCTCCGGCAGGGATACCTTTAGATCTCGTCAAGGCAACTCTCGTAATGTAACCTGGATGGAATGACTTGTTGAAGGATCTATATACACATTCACGAGAAATGTTTTTACTGTGGAGGCTAAATGGTAGCCCGAGGGAAGGACACTTTGCACTGCTAATAAGGCAGGTGAGAGCGCAGTTCAAACTTGTCCTTAAGCACTGCAGACTGAATGAAAAGCAACTAAGAGCTGATGCAATGTCTAGAAAATAAGAATCTGACGATTATCCCCGTCTTTGGAAAGAAATTCAGTCCCTAAATCCCAAAACTAAAAAGCTATCACAGAGAGTAGGAGAAGCCGTCGGTGACGAGGCCATCGCAAGAATGTGGGGCGATCACTTCAGCACTATCCTGAATTGCATAAACGATCAAGACTCCCGAAGGGATACAGATAACCTCCTTACTGATAATATTCAGTTTCATTTCGCCGATCGTATAACGCCAGGTAACATCAACGATGCCACGAACAACCTATCTGCCTGCTGAAGCTTTGAAATTCTGCCCTCTGATAATTTGCATTTTGCTAGCTGCTCTATTCAATGCGTGCATAATTCACCAGTTTCTCCCAGATTCCTTACTCTTAGTTCACTTAATACCATTAATAAAAAACAAGCCAAAGGATGCAGCTGACCCCCCGGTTGCAATTACTACAGTTGCGTCGAAGATACTCCGTTCTCCTAGTGAGACTTTTCCCCTTTCTATACACTACTGACAACCAGCTCGGCTTTAAAGCAGATCACTCAACCGACAACTGCATCTACATCCTGAAAGAATTGCTGAACTATTACATATCATCAGCCTCTCCTATATCTAATTGGCATTTTATGTTTTTGCTTCTCCACACAGCAATTCTGTGTCAAATGGGGTAACGTATTGTCGTACACCTTCGGCTCCCTAAACGGGCTCCGGCAAGGGGTCATTCTCTCTCCATACCTGTTTACCACGTACATAGATGCCCTGAATGTCAAACTGAACTCACTCTCAATCGGATGCACTATCAACGAAACAACAATAAACAACCTCTGATACGCTGATGATATGGCTCCACAGTTTCCCCATCAGTCTGGTCTCCAGCGACTCATCGACACCTGCCAATAATATGCAGAGGAATTTGATATCCTATACAACGAAACCAACCCAGAAATCATCGTCTGGAATTCTTGCATGAATTTCCGTATTTGGGCCACATTATCACGGACGACCTAAAAGATACGGCAGACATAGAACAGAGGCATCGTAAATTATGTGCAACTGGCAACATGATCGCAAGGAGATCTGCCTTCTGTCACCAAGACACGAAACTGCTGCTCTTCCGCTCGTACTCCTACAGTATATATGGGTGTTCCCTTTGGACGAACTATACCCGAGAGACCATGGGTCGTATCACTGTTGTTCATAGTGACTTTCTGAGACGCCTCATAAACACTCCTCGCTATCACTCCGCCACGCAGATGTTCTTAGAAAACCGCCTGGATAATTTGAAAATCATTGTGAGGAGAACAATGTCCAGTCTGATCACCCGACTGAGAAACCGCAGCAGTTCGCCTATACAAAACATCCTAAGCAGTGAGGCAAGAAGGAGATCTAAATTGTGGGAAAGATGGGATAATGAGGCGTCTGTCCCTTAAATTACCTATTCTTCATTTTTGCAATTATGTAGTGTCATCTCCAAAATCTGTCATTATTATTATTATTATTATTATTATTATTATTATTATTATTATTATTATTATATCTCTACGTTTCTTGTTATTATTTGTATTTTCCTTTTTTATTGCTACTGTGAATAATATCACTGTAGAGTTTTGCAATTTTCAATTCTCGTATTTAGCCTTCTGGACTTGACTTATGTAACCACCTGAGTTTCCTAGCTGGAAATTAATCGTCTGCAATATGTATTTGTAATTATCATTTCTAATATATTTTTATTACTATTATTCTCCGTATAATTACTGTCATTACCATTATTATGAATTCTATTTTTTCTACTTCTTCAGCAACTATGTGGATACTGCCGATTAGTATTTTTATATCATGTTATCTTATGTATCTAGATTGTGTGTATTGTATTTGTATATTCTATGTATATGGCCCTGAGCTGAAATAAAGGATATTATTATTATTATTATTATTATTATTATTATTATTATTATTATTATTACAGAAGCTTGGACGTAGGGCGTTTTTCTGTTGAGGTAGTTATGTTGTCATATCATTGTTATTTATTTACAAATAACTGAGGTAATCAGTTACAATTTTATTTTTAATCATGTCCCAGTGAACTTTGTATAATTTTTAGGCTGAACGGTATTATTAAACTGATTTTGTGACAGCAGTGAAAAACGACAATTGCGTGGAGTTTGTGTGAAATAGCGGGAGTGAGAGATTGACGGGAGGATTCAAGGGAAGTCTGCCCGAGAGAAGAGGCACCCATGCTGTATATTTTTTATAATTAACTCAAGAAATGTAAACCAGAGTTTCTTTTGTCACCACCACCACCTTATTACAAATATTTGTTATGGTTACGTGCGTAGATTTTTAAATGCCAAATTTAAACTAAATAATCAAAATAGTGCCCTTGAAAGAAATATTTTGTTTTTGATTTCCTTACCTATCTAAAATCATGAACCACGCATTACTTAAAGAAACAGGATAACTATTCCAGGTATACCTGCCACAGACTGACTTGAAACTGGTATTATATAGCAACTTTACAAATTTACGTGTTCCATATGCAGTTTGAAATATATCGGTTCTCGTTTCGATTAGACCAATAAAGAGCTGTCAGTTTACGGACTGCTGTCAGCAGTAAGAGACCACTATCAAAATTTATGTAATGTTACCATAATCATAGAGGATTTTAGAATATTGACAAAGTCCAGGAATGAACAAGAACGCAGGATTTTGGAATCTATACTGATTAGATGAAATAAACTGCCAATTAAACCTTTGATGGCAGTTAATTTCCTTTGTACATAATGTAAATATGTTTCCTAACCTTTTTAATTGAATTTTCTTTTTATATCGTTATGGTATTTTTGTGATTGCAATATTGTATATACTTTTACCATATCAGTGTCTTTTGCTCATTTCAGCTGATTTTTTGAAAATGGTACCAGATTGATACGGAAACGTCAAAAATAAAGATTCAGAAATATGCTTTGGTTGTTCCTCTGTCTACTGAATATAAGTATATTGAGTGTATGATGCTTTTCTGTTTTCGTCTTGTGATAGCTAGGCATTGCTTAATTGGAGTGAAGAGCTACAGCATTCATTTTTTCTAATAATTCGTCACACACTTGTTTTAAGACTTTATTGGTTAAGTAGACTGTCGAACCTTTGCAACAGCCAATTCATTTTGAGGAGTTTTAGGGAGTTGGAATGTGGGCTTTACAAATGATTGCATTAATTAGGACGTGGGAAGTGAGTGGTATGTCAGGTTTGATTGTTGTCTAAGGTAAACTTTGGAGAGAGTGGCTATTTAAAGAAGCTTCATATGCCAGACGCTCTAAATGTTGTAGATCAGGTTCTCAAAGGCCTTTTTATTTTCTTCGTTCCTAAAGTTAGTCGAGAAGTAATTAGAAGCTAATGAAAAAATTCGAGAACTTTAATGGGAAATGTCCAAAGGTTTTCCAACTGTAGAAATCTTATCCAAATTTTTTGGCTGCGCTCACTTTTTCTAGTACCTATTCTACGTCATTTAATTAGCACTTTTTAGGCCTTTTCTTCCTTTCTCCTAAACCTAAGAATTAGTTTATCTATTTCTGTGTGACCAGACCATCGCAGAATACTATACTACATCAAGTCACATTTAGCGTCTACTTACCTGTACATTTCTCGCCCTTTCAGCTCCTCGTACTACACGTGACCTACGCCAAAATTTTGTCGAAAAGGCTTCAACCTATTTTCTTTTATTTCCATTCAGCATCCATAATTGAATTCCATAGAGGATAATTGGCTTAACAATCCTTTCATACATACTAACCTTAGCTCCCTTAGACACTTCAAGTCTTTTCTTAGTCTTTTGTGTAGACCATAGTGTGTTCCTTTATTATTATTTTTTTTTTTGTGAATTGCCTTCAATCTCATCTTAATATCATTCATTATTCTTACTCCATGACTCCATTTCTGTATCTTCTGGGTTTCCATTTCCCCCATAACCATGCTCTGCTTAAACCTCATTCACCAGTTTCAAGAGTTTTGATTTTTTTTTCATTAGTCTCTGTCAGTTCCGTAACATTTACAAACAAGATATTCCGTATTTCATTCAATACTTAATATTTTATCCAGCAGTTTTGCTCCTACATCATCCTGTTCTCCCTCTGACTCTTCAGATAACTTCATCCAAGAATATGCTAGCCATTAGATATAACTCACCCTTACCTCAGATTTAAGTGTACACACAACCTGTCGGTATATTAAGACATGCTTCACGTGTACTGTAAAACTGTTAATATCTCTCAAAAACTAATATTCTATGACTTGTGCATAAGAAAAAATAAAAAAATCTGTTGCTATTTGCAGTGACTCCAACAATGTCTGATGCATTGAAACGGTTTCAACCTTGTTGTCATCTGATTCAGAAAGCTCAGGAGTCGGGCTTCCTCATTTCCATCTGGCACCAACTGTTCAGGTTTGTTGGGTGCCTGGTCATACAGGAAATCAGTGAAATAATACACATTTTTAATGATGAAAGCTCCCATGCAGATTTGAGAATGGTCTTTACAACATATATTTTTCAATAAATAGCAACAGATTAGTTATAACTTTATTTTGGAAGAAGCCTGTGCCCTAGTAGAGCCCTCTTTGATATTCCCTTATATGTTAAGCACATTCTGGCACACAATTCCAGATATGACCATTTAAGGAGGAAATAACTTTTACTTGGTGAGAACATTTCAAAAATTTCAAATGACTGCAGATGCAGATAACCTCATGGGATATCTGGGATTCCAAGACTTTTAACGAAATGTAAATATATTTATTTGTACATTTATTGTCAATAGATCTTTGTGCCTTTCTTACTTACTTGTTTTTGTAGTTTGTCTTACATTGCTGAAGGGATTTTAGTCAAACTCAGTATGAGGGTAAACCATCAGGCGTAGATGTGTAAGAATGGAGCCTGTCTGTCTGTCCGATCATGCGGGACTTTGCTAAAAGTGAAAATGGGGTTCTTATTTCGTAGAGTATGTGCATGACTACTTTACCATAACCTGAGAGCTTAACGAAATTAGAAAACTCCATGTTTGCCATTCTTCTTTAATGAGGTCCTTTTAAACGATATCAGGTTAGAGTGATTCGTCAAAAGATATTTGTGGCCTAATGTCTGTAAATATAAAAGTCACATGTGTATAAGTGACAAATGTGTGTGTGCATATCTAGTGACTTGAAATAAAATTCCTTCAAGACTTTTTATGAATTAATGTCTTATCTAATTTCCTTCTTTATCAGTTGTCATTGGGAAAGGTCTTGTTTCGCAAACATATATTGTGGGAGATGTCATGACACTTGCGAGAGCTATAATGGTCTCGTCAACATTGCAGCAAACGGAATGTTCATGGGGAGGTGTTGGTGGGGACGTCAGGGTTTGTGCAAGACTTTCAGCGGTATTTGTGCATCGCCATAATGTGTTACTTTGTCGCTTCTATTTTTTCTTTGACGGCAGAATCATGGCCGATAAAATCCATTTCTCTTTTATCTTGAGCGTGAGAGACATTGAATCGTTTATTTGGAAACTCATTTCCGTATCCCCATCAAGGCCCCCCTGGAACCTCATGCCGTCAGTCACTCTGTAAATAATGTGCAGTTAGTGCTCATGGTCCTTTTGTGTTTAATTTGTGTATTTGTTTAAGGCCAGACTGGAATGAATGAGGAATTTATTTGTCCTAATTTGATCTATAATAACAGCACAGTGACCAATGGAACCTTGCCGCAGTCATGTATCAATAATAAGGTACTGTTCTTTTGCTGGTAGTAAAAGGTCTAAAGGAACAGAATAGACAAGACAGCTCTTGGTCTCTTGTTATTTAGGCGTTGTTTGTTTCCAGCGTTCTGAGACTGGACAGAGCAAGGCCACCTTTAGAAATTCTCCGAATTTTTATGTGACGAGGACAAAGTGAAAGTTCTTGTCTCGCTTTGTGTCTATATATGCCATGCACATAGGCTGTAGTATATGGTAAACTTGTGCTATTGAATGAAGAATGGCAAAGGTTTAAAAAGCTAGTGACAATACGCGCCATTCAGAAAGTAAGGCCTTTCATTATCAGCAAACGCACTTGGTTTACCTCATTTTTGTCTGTTTTAGTTCGTTTTTCTCCTCTTTTCCTGGTTTTTGCATCCCCGTATCTCTGACTCTTTCCCTTTAACTTCACTGTCAATGAAAAGATTCCTTTTATATTTTAACTGCATTTTGAATCTGTTCCGCAAGATATTTGTCATTCATTCAAGTTAACAACGAGAGCGCTGTGGCCCTTTTCTTATGAATATGACTGTAAGGCCCACTTGCAGTTACAGCAGACATTGTCATTCGCCCTCTTTTCTGTTCATGTTTCTTCCTCTGCCTTGTTACTGTGGTACATTCTAAGGACATTAAGCCCAAGATATATACGAATTCTATGTATGTATGCAAGCATTTAATCGGAGAGAGAGAGAGAGAGAGAGAGAGAGAGAGAGAGAGAGAGAGAGAGAGAGAGAGAGAGTGTGTGTGTGTGTGTGTGTTTGTGTGTGTGTGTAGCATATCAATTTGCGCTATGAGATTTGGATCTACCCTAGAGGTTAAACATGTTGAGAAATCAGGAATCATGAACGTACAAATGAAGTGTCATAAGAGATTGTCCCGTGTGTTTGTCTTTAAAGTATGATCCTTATGTCTTACTGTAAAAAAGTGTAAATAAGTTCATTAGACGTTTTAGGTTATTTCTCAACTTTTTCAATTTGTAACTTTAAGTATTGCCGATATATTAAGATAAGGCCTCTCATCGACCAAATATGCGCCTACAGGAGGTATTGCCATTGTCTGGTAAGGTATTGAGGTTTAAAATTTGTCGAAGAATTTCAGTATATTTTTAGCTTTAAAATAAGACCTCGTCCAAATAAATGTTCATTTCTTATTTGTATATGTAAAGGAGGGGCTTTTGTCCTTGAAATTTACAGTATATATTGGAAATTATTTCTTCTAAGTTTGCAGTTTCCCCATTATTTCAAACAAGTGGAGATAGAAATATATATTTCTTTTCAGCGAAGGTGTTTACAAAGAGAATTTGCAACTTTTCGTTCGATTATTACGACTTTCCCCTTGCATTTATTTAGTAAGTGTAATTAGGTATTCCTCTTTTACTGTAGAATTAAAGACCAGAAGGGCGTGAATCTATGTGATAGTTGTAAAGAAAAATTACTTTGGGATTATTTGTCCAATTCATGCACTGATATTTTCCTTCTCTGTTATTTGTTGAGATAGCAGAATTTTAAATGGAAAAAGCGTCCTCTAAAAAAGGTATCAACTGCGTAACAAGCCGTTGTAATATTAAACCAAAATTCAATCCTTTGACGATAAATGTCAGATATTGTTAGTTTTCAGTCTTATCCCGATATTAACCTCTCAGCATTGTTCAGTTTTGAACTCTCAGGTATCTTGAGGAAGTAAACCGTAAAATTTTGGCGGTCTCCAGCACTGTAGTATGAGGTGAACAAATTTCATGTTAGTAGTTCTTATGAATTTACGCATGTATTTATGATATCCTTTTGTATCATCCTTGTATCAAAACTTACAGTGTTTGCAATGTATGTACTTGAAGTTAAAGAGAACGAGGTAAGTTGAAGGGGTGGGAGGAAGGTGACAAACGGAAACAAGGTGTGGTTGTATTTTCAGCAAAATACAATCAACATTCATTCGATGTTTGGCCGAAAATTGGAATTTTAGTAGTTTCCTTAAATTTATAAATACATTTCCCACCCTCAGCCATATAATTACTTAAAGAGAGTTATCTTAATTAGTTAATCAAGTGAGCTAGAGTTGAAATAGGACTTTGTTCTGCCCGGTTGTTGCGTTAATTAACTGCTGGTCCTAATCTAGGTGGACCTGCTCCCGAACATTTCGAAGGATTAAGAAAGAACTTGCAACAATTGACTGATTGGGTTAGTGATTTGGTCTTTTCCATTGATCTTATAATTTTATGCTTGTCCCCATTCCTGCCGGAGATAGTTGTCAAAGACGCGTGCTCTTTTAATTTTGAACTTTAATTCGGCGATATTCAGTTGATTTTCTGATTTATGCATGACTTTTCTGTATTCTTGGTATGTTTCTAATGAGAAGCAAATATGTCTTCTATTACTGGTTATCAAGGATGCGTTTCATATCTTTTTAGACGTCTAGCGTTCATCCCCTTTCGTATGGGACTAATTCTGGAGAGATTAATCCTATCCCATTTTCTGTGTACTCTGCCCTCATCCATCCTTCCATTCACAAGATGCTTAAATGGAAATCTTTGGGGACAATTGTTCCTTTCCTCATTTGGTAATGTCAGAAGTTGGATGAAAGGAAGAAAAAAACTTTTTTTTGGTAAGTTTTCCTGATCCACACAAAAGTTTGGGTTTATGGTGACGAGTCATTGTATTGTGACGATGAAACCAAGTCGCTTAGTGTTTCTTTCAGGTGTTTTTGTGTAATATGGTTCTTAACGACTAGGGTGCTTGGTTTGGGCTGGATTTAATTGGTGATGATTTCAAAGAGTAAAAGCTTGCTCTTTCTCTGTTAATATATGTCTATCTATCTGTCTATATATATATGTGTGTGTGTGTGTAATCATTGTCGTTTAATATCCAATTCACGCTACTTCAATTTGATCCATTATCACTTATAATTCCCCCTTCATGATCATCCCCATCGAGGATATTCCCGAAGTAGCGTGATGGATATTAAACGACATTTGTAGCTGAATGATTAATTATATAAAATCACGGTGATGTGATAAAAAAATTCATGTTATGCATGTGTTTTGTGTATTATGCGATTTATTTACTAGTGCGTGCAGGGTATTGAGCTGCAACTAACCACGCAGGGCGAATAGAATGAAATTGGATGCTATATAGGTTATTTATTTAAGTAGTATTTTTCTATGAGCGCAGTGGAAAGGGTGATAAATGTGGCTATACGCAGAAGAGTGAGAAAAACATTAGCATACGAGTATCTGAAAGGATGGATAAAAGGTTCGGTAATGTGGAAAGAGTGGAGGATGACATGCTGGTGAAGAGTATACATTTTGGAAATTTTGGGAGGAATGCCTAGAAGGGGATGGGTAGGTGGTGTGCAAGAAGCATTAGAAAGGACCATTCCCAGTATTCAGGAAGTGTGAAGATGCAGAAAAGATAGGGGTGAATTGCGCACTGTGTGTAGGCGAGTTCGATGCCCTTCTATGAAGTTGTATGAAGCTGCTAGTGTTATAGAAGTTTTCTGCAAGGTGGGGTTAATCCAGGGTTAAGTGGTTCCACAGTTAATGTGGCAATGATCATAGTCCTTTTTTTGGCAATATATACATATTTACACATACACATAGTTAGTGGTCATCCAGAACGGTGACCTCGCATAGAAACGGGAGTTGGCTGGGAAAAGATTATATATATATATATATATATATATATATATATATATATATATATATATATATATAATATATATATATATATATATATATGTATGTATATATATACATATACATATATATATATATATATATATATATATATATATATATATATATATATCGATATATATATAGAGAACAGAGAAAAACGTATTTTTTCGAAGTGGAAATATCCTATTTCCATTTGGGTCAAGTAGAAAGGACCATAATTCCTTACTCATCAGTCTCCTGCCTGTCACAACAAAGTCGCCAACCATTTATCTTCAAGAACACACAAGCATTAACGAGGCGATAAGAGAAATCGCATCTTTGGGTCGTGCCTTCAGAAATCTAACGAGGTCCTTATCTTCAGAAGGAATGCATTAGCTGGGAACATATGGTTAGTAAGGTGTGGAAAACACCTCACCCCTTGACTTCGAAGAAGCCCAAGGGAAATAAGTCACTCCACAGGTCAGGCCTAGATGTTTGGCCAATCAAATGCCATCAATGCCAGAGACCTAGAGACGTCCTACAAGGCAAAACCCAGTAATCAAGAGGAATTCCTTAAAACACACCTCCAAGAGTTGGAATGAAGCAAGTGGAGGAGGAGCCTCAGGAAAGCAGTACCTGCCCAGAATATGACGTCATGGTGGACACAAGGGAAAATGGGAGATATAAGGACAGGCAGACAGGAAGAAAGGGGGAATCAGAGTGAAGAATCAGTGTAGAGTCAGAGAGAGTCTGAGAGGTCTGGAGAGTCAGAAAGAGCAGAGTCTAAGCAGAGTGGAAAGATAGAGAAGAAACTATTCCAGAAGTGAGAGGAAGCAGAGAAGAAAAAAAAAACCGAAGGACAGAAAGAGAAGAAGTGTGTTAGTGAAGGATAGACTCTCAAAACAATAGTCCCTTAATCTAATTCGTTAAGTCTCTCGAAACCATTATTTTAAAGTCTCCCAATTAAAGAAACAGTTAAGAAACTTTAGGGTGGAACTGTAAAGACAAAAGTGCAAATAAAGAAGAAACAGGAACAATTAATCATTTTCCCTTTAACCTTAGTAATTCATAATTTAATAACTGTTTTTTTTATAGTGTTACTTGTTCCTGCTACAAATAACTTCCACGCCATGCCTTGATTGCACTACCTTAGTGTTGGGCCGTTGAAGGAAAAGAAAACGGGTCCGACAATATATATATATATATATATATATATATATATATATATATATATATATATATATATATATATATATATATATATATATATATATATATATATATATTTATATGTATATATATATATATTAAATACAACGCCCTCTTAACTTAACTGGAAAGTGTGAAGAATTCAAAAGTTAATGAGGGCATTGTGGTTGTTAAAAGATCATGTACTTATCTTGCAACAAGTGACCAGTATATATATTACTGGTCACAATCAAATAAATTTTATAAAATCCTGCTGCTTTCATTGCCTTTCAGCTTTAGCAATACACTTTACAAGAATCCTATATCCCAAATTCATTATATACATACATTTATACATACACATAGTACGCACGCACACACACACAGACACATATATATATATATGTGTGTGTGTGTGTGTGCACGTGTGCACGTTGTACTTATGTATAAAATGTATGTACATAATGAATTTAGATATAAGACTAACTTGTAAAGTGTATTGGTAAAAACTAAAAAGGCAATGGAAAGCAGGATTTTAAATTCCATTTGATAGTGTTCATTGTATTTTCGTGCGTACATTAGGACGAATTTCCCAGTGTTCTACCATGTTTGTATCGCTCTGCAGACAAAGGTGCTGTATTTTTATGTAAATTAGGTTTTCTCGTATGCTGTTACACAGTGATGGATTTTCTTGTCTCACAAGCATGTACTTTGAGATTGCACTTTTTATCACCCTTGAAGATGGAGGAATAAAGGGCCTTGTGTGTGTTGCATTTTCTTCATCGTAAAGGAATGAAAGTATTATGCTATAGCTTGGAATTTTTTACTTCTCGTTCTTAATCTCAGGTCCCCACCGTCCCGTTTTTCCCCCGCATATGTCTCATAGTGTCAGATCTTAATATTGATGAGATGGGTTTAGTCTTAAAAAAAAATCGCTCCCGGATCCTGGAAGGTAAGGATATTGCACGGGTTTTGTTTGGATATTAAGGTTGTGGTATGGATTTAATACGAGATCTAGTATGGATAACGGTAGTATGTAGGAAATGGCGCAATTCCCATACGGAAATGTGCACATACTACTGATGCATAGAGAGCAAGACTTGACCCAGAGTGACTTGAGGTTGCGAGAGCGACACTTTCCTGAGTCCCACCAAACCGAATATTATCATGTGTGGTAAACAAAGAAAACTTTAAGAAACCTTAGATGATGTTGTTGACAGCCTTGTAAAACCCTTGTGAAATGTTGTCCATCCTTGGTCACAATGAATGAATTGTCACGACCTCGCGCCAGCTTTGTGTTTATTCGAAAGTTAGATGGAAAGCCACGATTTTTGTATATTCATCGCGGCATCTGTGACATCAGGAGTGAGGAGATTCTAATCTCTACACATCGATGGACATTTAGCTGATCATAGTTATCCCTAATACGGCCGTGAGGGCATCCGTCTACTTCCTCGAATATCCATGGTCACCCTGCATGGTTTTTGAACTAGATTAGCCATATATACAATCAAGAATATTATCAAGAGAAGTTTATATGTACTGTATGTATATGTATATTAAGCGCAATTTTATATGTGTATATATATATATATATATATATATATATATATATATATATATATATATATATATATATATATATGCAAATTTCGTTGAATTCTATGGCCTTTTGATTGTTGATCAACTTGTTATTAATTTGACAATATTTTCAGAATCTTCTACGTTCTTCCAAATTCAGTTGTTGGACAAAAAAAACGAAGATTAACTCTTTGTTCCATTTACTAAAAACACAACACCACAGCTGTTCCGTCACTCGTCGTGACCTCTTCCAAGTGTATAATCTGGACATGTTGTTGTTGTTTTAGATTTAGCTGGCCTTGTGCCAGCGCGGGCTCTTGCTCCTCGAGCAACACGTAAATTCTGGACAAAGCGTCCTGTTGTTTTGTTACAGTGTGCGGATGGATATGTAGTGTCCAAAACAATAATAAAACAGTAAATCATTACAATAACAATAAGTACAAAATAAAGAATTTTAATATATTTACAGTGATAGTTATAAAAGTTACAATACAATAAAATTTATAATAAAACAACATAATTTACTTTATGAAAAATAATGAAAACAAAATCTCGTGTTCTGGTGGCAACAAACAAAACAGAAATGGAAATGCATGTGTACGGATTGCGGGGATAGGAGGAGTGGAAAAAGGTGGGGGTGGCAGGTGGGGGGAGGGAGAGAGAATGCGTGTAATTTAAAAGGTGTTGCTGCCGTTGTTATGATCTAGAAGACGCCCTACAACATACAACGCTAACATAAGAAACAACCATAACAACGGCAACAACACCTTTTAAACACAC
Organism: Macrobrachium rosenbergii; assembly: GCF_040412425.1. Taxonomy (NCBI): domain Eukaryota; kingdom Metazoa; phylum Arthropoda; class Malacostraca; order Decapoda; family Palaemonidae; genus Macrobrachium; species Macrobrachium rosenbergii. The sequence goes on from NC_089796.1 coordinate 54,016,327, forward strand.
GCTTTCTCCCCCCCCCTCTCCCCACGCCCTTTTCCACTCCTCCTATCCCGCAATCCGTATAATACCTGCATTTCCATTTCTGTTTTGCTTGTTGCCACCAGAACACGTGATTTTGTTTCATTGTTTTTCACAAAGTAAATTATGTTTTTATTATAAATTTGATTGTATTGCAACTTTTATAACTGTAACTAAATAAATTAAAATTCTTTATTTTGTACTTATTGTTATTATAATGATTTATTGTATTATTATTGTTTTGGACGCCACATATCCGTCCACACACTGTAACAAAGCAACGGGACGCTCTGTCCAGATTATACTCGTAAACTTGGAAGAGGTCACGACGAGTGACGGAACAGCTGTAGTGTTGTGTTATTAGTAAATGGAACAAAGAGTTAATCTTCGTTTTTTTGTCCATCAACTGAATTTGGAAGAACGTAGAAGATTCAGAAAATATTGTCAAACTAAGAAGTTATCAACAATCAAAAAGCCATAGAATTCAACGAAATTTGCATACAAGAAAAACTTTGCCCCAAAAGTGTGTATATATATATATATATATATATATATATATATATATATATATATATATATATATATACATATATATTTGTAATTAGAATTGATATCAACCCACCTCTACCATGTCAACCGTGTAGTGCGTTTGTCGCACGCAGCCGTATTATAAATGAATTTGATCACATCACCGTGATTCACATACAAGCATTAAGCTACAAATGTCCTTTAATATCCAATTCGCTCTTCGTCGGAAATAATATATTTTCATATATGTTACCCGAAGGGGAATTTTTTAGTTGATAATAAGTTCGTCGTCTCGTGGGCTCGAACCACGGAAGACAAGAACTCAGGACTAAAGTGACGCCTTAAATGACACGGCCGTCAAGGGAGGTATAAGTTGATACCGACTCCCACCTACAAATTACTGTTGAACTTGGGTATTTATAATTAGAATCAATATCAACCCGCCTCTACCAAGTTAACCGTGTAGTGCGTTTGTTGCATGCAGCCATATTATGAATGAATTTCCTCTCATCACTGTGATTCATATACAAGCATTAAGCTACAAATGTCCTTTAACATCCAGTTCACTAACTCGGAAATAATGTATTTTCATATCTGTTACCTCCCTTGATGGCCGTGTTGTTTAAGGCGTCACTGTAGTCCTGAGTTCTTGTCTTCCGTGGTTCGAGCCCATGAGACGACGAACTTATAAAAAATTCCCCTTCGGGTAACATATATGAAAATATATTACTTCTGAGGCAGAGCGAATTGGATATTAAAGGACATTTGTAGCTTAATGGTTGCAAATGAATCACAGTGATGTGATAAAATTCATTTATAATACGGCTGCGTGCGACAAATGCACTACACGGTTGACATGGTAGAGGTGGGTTGATATCAATTCTAATTACAAATACCTGAGTTCAACAGTGATTTGTAGGTGGGAGCTGGTATCAACTTATACCTCCCTTGATGGCTGTGACGCTTAAGGCGTCACTGTAGTCCTGAGTTTTTGGCTAACGTGGTTTGAGATCATGAGACGACGAACTTATTATCAGCTAAAAGATTCCCCTTCGGGTAATATATATGAAAATGTATTATTTCCGAGGTAGAGCGAGTTGGATATTAATGGACATTTGAAGCTTACAAAAAAAAGACGAAACATTGCAAGTAACAAAGGCAGATAAGTCTAATGCAGTAGTAATAATGAATAAAAGTGACGACGTAAATAAAATAATGGCATTATTGAATGATAGTGAAACTTATACGAAACTGAGGTCAGATCCCACACAGACACTTAACTCTCATTTTAGCAAACAAATTAAATCCATTGTAAAGGGCTCTGACCATTTAATTAAACGGTTTACCACTCAGTGCTCCTCCCTACCATAACTCTACGGTTTAGTCAAGACACAAAATCAATAACCATATTAGACCAATCATTAGTTCAGCAAGCTCAGCTTTGTATAATTTATCTAAATGGCTAGTAAAACTCTTACACCTTTGGTAGGAAACATTTCTAATACGAATATAAAAAATAATGTCCACTTTATAGACAAATTGAATAGTTTGAATTTGAAATTTGATATTACTATGGTTAGTTTTGATGTTGTCTCTTTATTTAAAAAAGCGCCTGTAGATGATTTACTGGAATTTTTAGGGGAAGAATTAGAAAGTTATGATATTCCTTTAACTGTAGCAAACCTCACAAATCTTATAAGGTTATGTATCAAAGATAGTAAATTTTGTTTCAGTGGGAAATTTTTTGTACAAAAGTTCGGTATGGCTATGGGTAATCCCGTATCTCCTGTCCTTAGCAGTATTTACATGGAAATTTTTGAGACAAAATTCTTACCAAGAATTTTGCCCCAAAAAGTTATAATATGG
>NC_089796.1:54023735-54048735 GCF_040412425.1 Macrobrachium rosenbergii
ACAGTTTTGCTGCAAGGTGAAGAACAAGTGTTCTAAATTACATTCTTGGTTTTTAAGTGTTTTCTTGAAACTCAGGTTATGTATAGTGTTCTGGTATTTATCATATGCTTGTTCCAAACATTGGTGACATTGGCAGTGACCTTTATGTTACGTATCTGAGAATCCATCGGTGAGTTGAAGTTTTCCAGGAAACTAGGGCGCTGCATTCAGAGTTTTTCTCATGTTTATCTTTCCTCTGGTGCAGTCTGAGCCAGTGTCGAGTATTTAGGTGTTGTGAATAATTCGTCGTATAGTTCTTAGATCGGCAAATGGTCACGGAAAATCAGGAACGGAATATACTAAATGAAAAAATGTATGTATTAAATTTAAAACTTCCATGCGTGAAGCGCGAAATATACTGAAACGGGCAAACGGCAGAGAATTTTACCTGTTCTTCGGCTTCGGGGAGTTGTGCTTCACCTGTGGACATAAAAAACAAAAAAATTACTGTATATTGAAAGCCTCTCTCTCTCTCTCTCTCTCTCTCTCTCTCTCTCTCTCTCTCTCTCTCTCTCTCTCTCTCTCTCTCTCTCTCTCTGGAAAAGATCATCAAACACTAAAACCAGACAAAATTTCCCATTCGCACCACGTAAAAGAGAGAGGAAAAGACTGCAGACATTAAAGTGAGAGATTGGCTTAAATGAAGTCAGAGTTTTTGGAATTTAATGGTATAATTTTCCCTGGAAATTTATTCCTTAATTAGAAGAATTAAAAATTTTCTCTAAAATCGACCTTTAGAAAGTAGGAGTAATGCAAATTTGGTCATTGAAATTTCTATTTTATTAAACTCGATTATGGATTTGTTAAAATAAATGACCTGCAAATATTCTTGAAGCCTGAGAAAATTTTGTTAATAGGAAGAACGAAGAGTCTGCAAGTATTCTTTCCATAATGCACTATTCTCGTTATCTGCATGAATCTCCGTATGAATGTAAATTGCATTTAACTACTTATACTGGAGACGTGAGCCATTTTCCATTTATAGAAAACATTCATACCTTCATATAATATCAGTTAACGTCTAAAATACTGGAAAATAAAAGCAAAAAATGTTAACCCACAGTCATTTCTTTTCATTAACGTTCGTTTAAGTGGAGACCTCTTCAGGAGCGCTGGATATGGGCCTTCATCCCAGACCTCGTAACACAAAGCCTTAGATTCACTTTATGTTCCGTTACATTTATGAAGTAGTTTAGGCAGGTTTCCTTTTAAGAGGGTGTTGCCTCATATGATGCTTTTATTACCGTTTAGTTTATGCCAGCGAGATGACCTACATATTTTATATTTGATTTTCCCACAGGGCAGGACAACGGGAAAGAGAATGGTGGGTATTTCAGCAACTTTCCGCAGTGGCCAGATTTTTTTTCATTTTAAATCTTTTAGTATAACAGTACACGGAAGTTACATGATTAATAAAAACTATGCTATATTTATCAATATTATGGCGTTGGCTTCGCTTAATTATTATTATTCAGAAGATGAATCCTGTTCATATGGAACAAGTTCACAGGGCCATTGACTTGAAATTGGAGCTTCCAAAGAGTATGGTATTCATTCGAAAGAAGTGACGGAAGGTAATGAGAAATACAGAAAGAGGAGATCGGTTATAAGAAAAACAGACAAATCAACAAAGTAATAAATAAATAAAAATGTTGGTAAAATATTAAAACAAGGTGAATTGTAATAGGGTAGTAATGCATTGCATCTTCACTTGCACTTCTGAAGTTCCAATTGCACGACATCCTTTGGGAAGCTGTTCCACAGTGTGAGGAATAAAGGACCTCTGGAACTGAGAAATTCGACAGCGAGGCACATTTACTGCATATCAGTGCTGCTGTTCAGCGAATCTGGTTGCTGTCAGTAGGAAAAGGGGATCAGAGGTCAATTAAATGTGAAAGATCTCAGTTAAAATACAACTTATGAAAAATTGACAAACGAGAGACCATCCGTCGATGGTTCAAATCATAACTACTAGTATTGTGAAACAGAAACCTACCACCGTGAACCACTCTATCTAAAAGAGATAAATCTCTGGAAGAAGCAGACATCCACACTGGAGAACAGTATTCTAGTAAAGGAAGGACAAATGACTTAAAACAGGTTGCATTGATTTTATCACTGTTATGAATATATTAGACCTTACGAACATTACTTAACATTCGTGTGGCATTTGCTGAAACTTTCATTAGATGTTTCTCAAAAGATTTGAGTCAGAAGTTACACCTAGAGTAGTTAAAGCTTCAGACTCATTCAGCAAAGCCCCATCCACCTGAAAGGGAGGATGGGGTGGAAAATCTGTATGAAATCTGCTAATCAATATTGTTTTCGTTTTACTGGAGTTCAGCCTCATACCCCCACCGACTACACCATTCACTGATTTGTGGTCCATGTCTCGATTGAGGCTGAGGGCAGCTTCATTTCTCATAAGTGGAGACTTTACTACACCCACAAGTGATGCATCATCGGCATACTGAGCACTCTTGTTTTCCAGGCCAACAAGCATATCACTTGTTTACACTAAAAATACCTGCAGAACTCCACACAATAGGTCTTAGTTCGCTAAAGATCCCATCAACAGCAACTTGCTGCTGCCTGCCGGTAAGGAAATCTTGAATTAATTCTAAGACATATCCACCCACTCCAAGATTCTGAATTTTATAAATAAGTGCCATATAATTTACTAAATCGAAAGTAGCACTGAAATCTATTTGAGTGACCCTGCACTCAAAACCATTATCAAAGTTCTCTTGCAAATGGCATGTCAAATCTAAAAGAGCATGGAGTTACCTAACTGCTTCAAATATCCAAAATGACTATCGGTTAACAATCTTTCAGATTCCACATACTTATATAGTGGCTTAAAGATAAGCTTTTCTGCAACTTTGGAGAGTACAGGGAGAATAGAAATTGCCCTGTAGTTACTGCAGTCTGCAGATATGCCACCCTTTGGAACAGGCACTGTATTACTAAGCATGCTCTCATCCACAATGATACTACGTTGACATAAAAATCAATGGAGTCTACTAATCTTGGGAGACAACACGTTAGAAACTTTTTTAAAAAAACAAAGGTAAGAAGCGTCAGGATCTCCTCCCCAGCTATCAAGATTATCCAGAATTTGTTTAACGTCGCTAGAGCGAAATGAAAATTTGTAAGAACAGGTTTAGGATGACAAGTATCAGGGAGAGAGACATCCTCAGCTGATTTCTTAGCTTCAAAGGCTCGATGTAGTAGTTCAGCCATTTCCCTAGGGCCAATAACCAATCTACCATCATCAGATAGCGGCGGTGGAATGGAAGATGATCCTGACCCAAATATAGATGATGCCAATTTGGTCCACCGCCGATGAGGCTGAGTAATTCTTTCAAGTCTCTCTGGAAGGAATTATTGTAATTTCTCTCGGCTGTATGGCAAGTTCTATTTGCAGCACGGAGAGACTCAACAGAAATAGTGTAATTTTCCTTTGAACAATTTTGTCTCCATTTGTTGAATTTACTCTGTCATGGTAAGCTCGTCTACATGTATCATCAAACTATGGCTGGTCATTTGTCCTGAATTTGATGACCTTTCTAGGGACATACCTTATTAAAATAGCCATCAGTACTTCATTCAACTTCTTCTTGGGATCAGGATCTAATATAGCATCTGAAGTATTAAGCGCCTGACAAACTTCAATAATGCAATCCCAATTGGCTCTAGATTTCAGCCAGACCGTTTTTCCATCTCAATGGTACAATGATCAGAAGTGCCTATATATTCACAGACCTTGTAATTGACAGTAGCTGGAACATCTGTGAATATGATGTGTAATCTATAACCAGAAATAAATTATGTGTGAGTTCCTCAGTTAGCTGGACAAAGTCGGAGAATATATATACAGAACCCGAGCAGACTGGCCATGTTGATCTGTGGAGTATGAATTTAGCCAATCGCTGTGCTTTGCATTACAGTCTCCACAAATGACAAGTGAACCTTTTGAATCCTGAGACTGAGCCATACTAATACTTTCCAAGTCACAGAATCGTCGATATTTGGATTGCGGTAAACAGCATATACGTAAACATTGTAGAACTTACTGAAAAATTTAAAATAACTTCATGGCAACTACACTACAAATTTTTCTGACGATAAATAAGTCGTCCGGACTTAATATATACAGACTTAATATATACAGCCATACCTTGTGCATACGGGATGTTACGGCAATTAATAAAGTCAGGGTCATCAAACCCCGGGATTAAAAACTCAACTTTTGACTTATTACTACTTACAAGAACCTCAGATAAAAACATCAAATTGCAGTTATGGGCACAACTCTGGAGATCAAGAAAATTTGATCTTAAGCCCCGAATAATTGAGTAAAGTAGTTTGCAATTTTTCTTACTGCAATGTCTCCTGAAAGAATTAAAAGTAACAACATAAAATTAATAGCAAAACTAATAAAAACTCGTAATAACAGTAACATTGTAAAAAAACAATAACAAAAAACAACGATATCATCAACAACAGTATTTACATTATATACAAAAGTTCTGTTAAAAGAATAAATAAATGTGACAGTATGTCATTGAAAAAAACGACAGGAAGCAACGGTCAGTAAGGTTGGACCGGTACACCTTTTAAGGCAAATAAGAAATCTACCAAGTTTGCCACAACAACGGGGGAAGGACAGTCAGGATGGATTTAGAAATTATAAAATGCTCAAAAATGCAAAGATTAGGTAAAGACGCAGGCACTTTCCTGATAATCCACCAAGCAACTTTTGCTTTCTCATCAGAGGATAAATACCTTATTGTACCCTTATGCAAGGGAAAAATTGTGGTAATGGGCAGATTATAGTCAGGAGTTTAACCAAGGTAAAGTGTTAATATTTTAAAATAGGTATCCAGGAACTAGTTAGTTATTTATCATTATCAAACCCCGTTGATGCTGTCAAATTTGAACTACTCTAAACTTTCAAAAAGTTATCCATTAAAAACATTTTGCAACATTCGTAAAGTGGATTTTTCCCATTGCCATGGTAGGAGCAACTAGGGCCTACAATTATCTAGTTTATTGCTCTTTGCCGTAAGTCTGTTGCATATACGGAAATTGTTTAGGCGGTTTTAGCAGTTACTAAATAGCAAAGGAAAAATCGCTGACGCAAAAATTGTCTCATGAAATACCCCTAAAGAAAGAGATGAAAGAAGGAAGGAGCCGAAGGCAGAAGTGATTGGAGAAGGAGAATGAAGAAAAAAGAACAAAGCAGAACGAAAGAGAGAATGAATGGGACCAGTTGGGCAATCTAACCTTGTTATAAATTAATACCACAGTATATATATTTATCGGTTTACATGAATGAATTGAATACAGTGGCAGACTTTGTTGGAAGTTTCAAAGGGAATGGAGGACATCTTAGTCAAAACCATTGGTTCGGAAAATGTAGGTTTCTAAATTTCTCGAACCCTTCCATCTTTTTTTTTTTTCCTGACTGCTTCCTCATTATTTTCCTTGATTGACTCAATTTTTCCTCTTCCATTCACTCTCTTTTTCTACTTTCTTCTCTGGTCGCTTCTTCCTTCGCGTCCTTCCGTTTCTCATTTTTAATTTCTTTCATCCCTGTTTTTTCTTGGACTTCGCTTAGTTTTCTTTCTCCTTCTCCTGCCCATGTTTAACCTTTTTATTTGACTTCTCTCCCTTTTATTACTCATTTTCTCTTTCTTACGACTCCTCATTTTCGCATTTTCTGATTATGGGTTCTTTTTTCCCTCCTTTAGTTTTTATTTCTTCTCATATTGCCATTTCTCGACATTTCTCTTCTCATTTCCTGTCATCTACTCCTCCTTTACCAGTTTCCTTTATTGTCTTTTTCTTTCTCATCTTATCATTATTCTATCTTATCTTTCTCCTCCCTTTCCTTTCGTCTATTCGTTCTTCACACATACTTCTTAATCGTCAGAATTCCTCTTCTTTTTCATTTGCTCTTTTTCTCTATCGGGTTTACTCTTCCTTCTCCAAACTCTTTTCCTACTCTTCCTCATTTCATATTTCTTTGTTAGTCCCTATTATTCTTCTTCATTCTTGTATCCGAGTTCTCCTCCCATTTTCTTCATTCTTCTTTTCCTCCATCTCTTATTCTAGCGCATTTTTATTGACCCGTCATCTCATTTATTTAATCATACCTCTTTCGTCTTCCATCTTTTCATTTTCCTTATTCCTCCTCTAAACCTCCTTTTACTTCTTCTTTCTTACCCACACTGTTCATTTCGTTAGTTTCTGCCGAATAGTGACAGAAGTAGTTGAAAGTACGGTTGGTTCGAAGACAACGATGTTGACAAAAGGAATGAAAGTGGTGATGGCAGACGCCCTTCACTTTTCCAACAGGTAATGTGGAGTGGTTCTCACTGTTTGAATAAAGACAACAGGGGCTCGGAAAATGAATTTGGAAAGCAACATTGCACTACTATGTAATTTTATAGATGGTTTGGAAGAAGTACAACGAAAAAGTTATCAAGATTTCAGGTCAAGTCAGGAATCCAATCAAGAATGAAATCAGTTATCAGTAAATTTGTGAGCGTAAATTATGATAAATAACTTAAAAGAATTGCCGATAACTTTTTGTAAAAAATAATTTTAACATTTTTAATAAGAAAATACCTTTTTTGTATTCAGTTGGCTGCGGCGAGTTTTCGGCATTCCCTTTATATGTGGCAACCATGGTGATGCGAGATTGTCGCAGGTCCTTCGTTGAGTCCTCAGGAATTCTATAGTTACTGAAAGACAAAAATTAATTCCGCCCAAAATATAACAATTATATGTTTTGTAATTCCATTTGGTTTCTAACAACAATATACAAGTAGTTCAACAATTTGCAATTACTTTGACAGTAAAAACGTTGAAGTCGATTATTTTTGGTCATGCATGTGAAAATGGTCGGTAAACTTTCCAAGTAAATTGAATTTCTATGGAGAAAAAAATTGCTTCATGTATTAATGACGACTGACTAATTTGTCCATGTATCCCCCGCTATTAGGGAAATCGGCTGATCAGATAGAATGTATGAAACGGTGTAAAAAAGCCCAATACTCTGATGTATGGTTTACAAATACGGTAGTTTCTGTACTGTAGAATCTTATCTTAGATAATTCTCTCTCCTTACTTACCCAGTGGAGAGTATATCGAACATGATGGATAGTTAGAGCTTTCCCCGAGCAGGAAAAATTAACGGCCAAGCTAGAAGTTTGTACTCTTCTTTTGTTGGACCCGTAAAGGGAACGAAGATGAGGCTTGCAGTTTCATCCCTTTTATCAAATGCATCTACAAGGGAGTGTCCCACGTTCTGGAGGCTACTCGTTTTAAATGAAAATGATTGCTGGTTGAAAAGAGGATATTACGTAAGTTTTGAGAATCTTTCAGTAGTTTGATAGTTAAAGACTTATTACCTTGTGTTTGTCTTCATTTTATAGCTTTTTCCAGGTATTCTTTATGCTAATAACTTTGCAAGATGCTCACATATTAAAGATCTATATTTTGTTACCTGTCCGGTTTTCTGAATGGAGCCATTGTCTAACTTGTGTTAGTATATTCTTTTTCTTTAAGAGAATACTAAACATTTCTTAAAGAACTCAAGTGAAAAGAAAGATCCAAGGCGTATTCAAAATCATGAACTCAACACCAGTTTATCATATGGAATTGCAAGTTTTTCTTATTCGTGTTTTAATGAAGGGAATAGAAGCAGCTATTTGATGGTCTTTATTCCAGTGCTTGTCATTTCGATTTCTTAATTGGCACTTTCTCTCTCTCTCTCTCTCTCTCTCTCTCTCTCTCTCTCTCTCTCTCTCTCTCTCTCTCTCTGTGTGTGTGCACGGACTCAGGCGAGAGAGAGAGATAGGGGTGTTACGTTGGCTGGGGTAGTGACGAAAGGTAGCAACCAGAATCCTGGTACATCAAATGAAATTGTTCCTGATTTTCCATCCATGTTTGGTGGAAGGCTAGCATCAGCATTATTGTCCAGCACTTGAGCCTGATGGGAACAGGTAAGGTGAAACCAGGAAAAGTTAGATAAGCCCAACTTTGTCTGTGCCCTAAACTTAATTATGCTCCGTATGAAATTTTGTAATTCAGTTTATACTTGGCTATAATTTATGATCAAGTTTGCCTCAAATATATGTAGACATAACTTCCTAATGGTAGCGATTAAGTGGTTTTTTTTTTTTCGAATGAAAACCCATTACTGATCATGTGGTGAGGTTTGCCATGATATTTTTGACATTTGCTTTGGGTTTTAAACTTGAATAATTGTTTCGAATTATGATACTGTGGTATTGAATAAGGAACTATGTTTTTCGACAGAAAGATTAGGGTTTTGCGTTCTCCATTGTAACGAAAGGGAAATTGGATGAAAATGGTTAAAAAACGTAAAATTCATGATCGTTGAAGCATTATCTTTTTTTCTGTGATTCTTCATTAATTTGTTAAATACACTTTTATTATACGGTAGACGTTTAACCTTGGCCACTGAGCTGGTTAACAGCTCTCCAGGAGCTGGCCGAAGGATTAATTTATTTTACGTGGCTAAGAACCAATGGTTACCTACAGGACCTACAACATTAGCCAGATCCGAACCACATTATAGCGAAAAATAATTCCTATCACAAACAAATTCCTTTTGTTCTTCACTGGCCGCTCGGGAATTCGAACTCACGACCAACAAGGTGGTAGTTGAGAACGAAGCCAACTCACCCAGCGAGGAACTCATTATACGGTAAGAAGAACGATAATGTCGGAGACCGAAAACATTAACAAGAAAGTAAATCTTTGCCGTTAGGTAGTCTGCTTCGCCATTGCTAAGAAAGATACTGAGAGGATGGCTTTTTTTATTATATGTATGTTTATCCCTTGCACGCTTGAATGCCTGGCTCTTCAGGAATGTGTCAGTTGGTTTTGTTTACTTCATTTTGCTTTCTTGCATATTTTTAATATCCTTTGGAATGGTAAGCGTATTCTTGAAACAAATTTTCTTAAATTTCTTAGTATTTTATTACATATGAAATAAAGAATTCAAGAATAAATATTTACAGACCTCTCAAAATGTTGTTTATGAACATCTCCCTTGTCTATATGACGGTTAGCAGAAATCTGGTGGTGGAGTCGCATACGCTAAGCAAGTTTATCCACGAGTTCGAGAATTATTCATCTGGCGTTTTCCTGGTCTTTCTAAAGGCAGCAAGCTCTGATGTGAAGGCAGCTGAGGAGTTTGTTAAAAGTCTTGCTGGACTGGTAGAAGCTGAAGGATACGCCGCACAGCAAGTCTTTAACTGTGACGAGACAGGGCTCTTCTGATGCTGAGGAGGCCCTATATAATGGCAGAGGAGAAGAGCTTGCCAGGCCACAAACCTATGAAGGATAGGCTAACCCTTGCACCGTTCCCGAATGCGAGTTGCGACTGCAAAGTCAAGCCTCTGCCCGTATATCACTTGGAAAACCCCAGAGCCTTTAAGTCCCACAGTCCTTAAAAAAAATCTTAAGGCAATGTGAGGCATATAAGGCGTGGGTCACAGGATATCTATGTCCAGTATGTAATGTGGTCGTTGATCCCTACCATTAAAAATACCTCACAAAACGACATAGCCCCTTATCCATATAAACAATGCTACTGCACTTGGCCAATGCTCACAGATGACATTTAGGAAGAATTAACTTTATCGAGGTCCTCTTCCTTCCACCCAACACCACCCCTATCCTGCAGCCCACTGACCAGCAGGTGATTTCAAATTTCATAAAGCTCTTCACCAAGCTGCTGCTTTGAAGCTACGGAGCTGACAAACCTCACCCTTCGAGAGTTCTGGAAGGATTAATACAGTATCGTGGTCTGCCTCAAAATTATTGACATGGCCTGGCATAGTGTTACAAGGAGGACCTTAAACTGCATGGAAGAAGCTGTGGCCTGAGGTTTTGTCCAAATGGAACTTCAAAGGATTCGAACCTGGAGAGCTGGTAGTGGAGAATATTGTATCCCTTGGAAAGTCCATGGGCCTGGAAGTGGATGAAGAAGACGTTGGTGACCTCGTCGAGGAGCACACTGAGGAACTGAGAATGGAGAAATTAAAGGGGTACAGCAGCAGCAGTGTGCGGAGGCTTTGCAAATTTTGGAGGAGGAGGAGGAAGTGTCGGGGGAGGTTGCCGCAAGTGAGGTTAAGGAAATGTTGGGAATGTGGGAGAAAATTGTGGTGTTTATTAAAAAGAAACACCTTGAAAAAGTTGTGACAGGTTGTGCGTCGCAGCTGTTCAATGATACATGCCTAGCTCATTTAGAAAAATTTTGAAAAACAGGCAGAAACAAACCTCCTTGGACAGGTTTTTAGTGAAACACCCTGCACATGAAATCAAAGAAAATGTGACAAAAAAGCACAAGTAAGTGAAAAAGAAGATTAAAAATTTTTAAAAAGTAGCAATTAAGTTTAGCGATAAAGTGTAGCATAACGTAGTGTGTAAGTTAAATTTAGCAACGCAGCATTAAGTGTGTGGCAAGTAAGTTAAGTTAGTGATAGAGCATGATGGGGAAAAAGCTCAGTGAAAAAGAAGATCAAAAATAGAAAATAAAAACGTAGCAATTAGGTTTAGCGATAAAGTGCAGTGTACGTAGTGTCTAAGTTAAATTTAGCAACATAGCATCAAGTGTGTAGCGAGTTAGGAAGTTAATGATGGAGCATGACATGAAAAAACCTCCTCCACCAATGTCCTGCCTCCCACCACCGCCCTCTATACCCACTGAGACACTCATGAGCCCACTCGTCTCGCTGCTCCACCTCCTCCGGCGTCTTCGTGTGATCTTCAAGGTAGTAAGAAAACCAGTGTAATTCATTACATTCACTTCTATTATGTATTATTTTTTGTACACTATTTGTTATTTATAAAGTACATTTTTCTTATTTAAAAACACGTAACAAAAATTGGTGTGTTTTTTGGGGCTGTAACAGATTAATAGTTTTCCATTCATTTTAATGGGGAAATTTGATTTATTTACGAGCAAATTGAGTTATGAGCTTGGTTTTTGGAGCAAATGAAACTCATATAAGTCAAGAACCACCTACCATATATATATATATATATATATATATATATATATATATATATATATATATATATATATATATATATATTGTGCAGTGCATACCAAGTACTTGGTTATTATACAACTAATCATAGATTCAAAAAATATACCTCACTTCAGCCCAGTTACTTGAACTCTCACAACAATAAAAATTACGACTGAGTATCTAAAGGTAACAGTGACTCCTTAAAAAATTCATTAAGCATGTGAAAAATCAAACTAAGTTTATCAAGATAAGTGTAAAATCCACTCTTAGCAAAAAATGTACTAAGTAAAAGAGGCATCCACTCCAGCAAAAAAACAAGCAACTGTTTCCTGGTCTTAATTCACTTCAGCAAAACTAAAGGAACAAAACATATTTATCACTTTGCCTTATACACACAATTAATCTGTTCTGGTGGTCAATAAATGAAACACTGTTTTTAAAAATGTTAAATACAAAATTTTTTTAAATTAAAATTTATAATTAGAATTCACAATCTGAAAAATTTACTATTCTTGAAAACAACACAAAATTTAAATAATTCTTGAATTAAATTATAAAAAAATTAAATCACAAAAACTTCAATTTACCAAGAAATTAAATTAATCAAGAAAAATTTAAACTATCAAGAATTACTCAAGATTCAAAAAGAAAATCTTAATAAATGAAAATTAAATCAAGTATGCAATGTTAAATTATCAAAAATATTTAAAATGTTTAAGTAAATAAATGTTAAATCACAATAAAATCAGAATTATAAACACAAGAACACACAAAAATACACAAAAGATTTATCAGTAATAATTTCACTGAGCCAAAATTTTCCTAACACACCTTATTATACCATGGTATTGATAAGTAAAATTCACTTTACCTTACAAAGCTTTATAAAACCTTTTAGCAAAATCACAGGACATACAGGATCCTTTGATTCACAAAGCACACTTTTATCAGGCACCGTTATAGCAAATAATTTTATAAAATTCAGATCTCAAAAGCTATATTTAATACCAGTGACCACAAATATTCTATGTTAATATTTCTCTCTTTTGATGAAATACAGAGTGAGGGGGGGGGGACCGAAATGGTCAGTCTTGAAAATAAGAGTGAATAGATTTTTGGATTCCAGTTGAAAATGAAATAGATGATGTCATTAAGGCATTTTGGGTGCAAAATACAAAATTTCTTCTAGAATAAGGAGGAAGACGTAACTTCCGGCAAAACATTTTGAACTCAATCAGGACAATACGTGATGCTATGGATCATGAGATCGTACTCTCAAAACTGCATATGTGACCAGAGCCATGTATGTAACATTACAAAACCTTCGTCTTTTTCTCGTATGAAACAAAGCTTTTACAGAAATCTTTACATGATCAAACAGATGGCAATTGTTATTCCCGACCTGTCATCACGTTATCTTTTTAATTGACAGCTGAAGTGAAACAAACTCTTCGCTAGGACGCACATGCTCCTCATATACTACGTTATTAAAATTGTATTATTGATTCTAAATTACGCTGTTAAGTTAACTAAAGCATTAACACTTTTGAGATCTGACATTACATACATACGATATTTCAATAATTATTACACATAGTACATGATAAATAGAAGGAAGTAAATATATCAGACTATGGGAGGATATACACATTACAAGAGCATCATGAAATTATACACATATATATATATATATATATATATATATATATATATATATATATATATAATATAATCAATGCTACAAACATCGCTAATATAATTTAACTCACTCCGAAATAATATATTTTCATATATGTATTCCGAGAAGGAATTTTTAGTTGATAAAATTGGATATTAAAAGGACATTTGTAGCTTACTGATTGTATATGAAACACAGTGATGTGATAAAAGTCATATATATATATATATACATATATATATATATATATATATATATATATATACATTGTATATTATATATATATATATATATATATATATATATATATATATATATATATATATATATATATATATATATATATATATATATATATATATTATATACATGTAATTATACTGTATATGTTATATATTATATACATTATATATGTATTTTATATATGTATTATATATTATATATATGTATATATATATATATATATATATATATATATATATATATATATATATTTATATATATATTATAGATATATTATATATATACATATATATTATGTATATACATATATATAATATATATATATAAATATATATATATATATATATATATATATAATATATATATATATATATATATATATATATAATTTATATATATATATATATATATATATATATATATATATATATATATATATATATATATATATATATATACATACATATATACACACTGGGGTGGAGATAGGCTGATATCGACTTTTAAGTACGAAACCCTGAATTCGACAGGCAAATGCACGACAGAGGCGGTATCAACTTTCCTCTAGGCAGCCGAATAACTAGCGCCACTGAAAAGTCGGCGTTCACCCACCATTCTGGTTCGATCCCACCTAGTGACGGATCACCTGTCACTTACAAACTCCCCTTCGATGTTTATCCGGAGGTGGAGTGAATTTGATATTAATTAACATTATGTCCTAATGCCACAATTAAAATCTAGAGGGATTGTACGGCAGCCGGTGTTTGAAGATGAAAATTATTTTTGGAACGTGTGAAATTGGAAAAGCTCTATTTCCTAGCCTTCTGTTTTATAAAGTTGAAAATTGGTACTCATTTAGTTAAAGCATCACTTTTGCACATATGCTTTCGCATGGAATTGGAAAGTGAGAAGTCTGTCTTTCTATAACGCTTGCTGTGGTTGAAAATCTATGGTGGAATTTTATTTCATTCATTTATTCATAATTGTTATTTCTTGAGTTTCAGGCCCCATTCATCATAAATGTCCCTTTTTTACTTCTATTTATATAAATGAAAGCCAAAATAAATGCATATTTAAAGAACTTAAAATTGGGTCTTTGTTTAGGAAGTCTCGTTTTAGTGTGCATTTTTTAGGCGCTGTTGTTGACCGTTTTTTCTCTGACAGTCCGGTTCATTAAACCAAAATTGTCAGGGAAATTGTTAGTCGGGGAAAGTTCGACAACGAACGTTTGGGCAATTGTCTCTTTAGCCTTTTTACAGGCCAACGTAGAGAGACAAACTAGTGGTGAGAGACCTAGTGAAACTGTTAGTTCTTTACATACAGCTGCAACCTTTTACTGAAATATCCTTTTCAAATTTTCTTTGAAAAGTTTTATATATAAGTTCACCTTTCTCAGTTTGCTTTATTAAAACAACTTAAGTTTTTGTTGTGTTAAACGACTAACGCACTTTTTCTTTTTTTTGTTTATTTTATGTATTTTTTTCCCCAAAAATCAGTGTTATGACTAAAGTATCATTATATCAGTGCTAGGTTTTACAAGAGTTACGATTATTGGAAGATCTCTCTCTCTCTCTCTCTCTCTCTCTCTCTCTGTTTGTGTGTGCATTTTTGAAATGAAAATGATTGTCAAATTTACACTTGTTTACGTTTTCAGTTTACCCTATTATATAAGTTCGGTTAGTGTCTTTATAAAAAAAAATACAGTTGTACATGCACTTTTAGTAGGCTTACTAAATTCATGGTCTGTGCGTTGTCTGGAAGTGTGTATGTGTGTGTGTAAAGCAGAGAGAGACATTCCCTGGTTACGAAACTGTCTACGAGAAATGGATAAATTTACCGTTATGTTTAGACAAGTAAGAAATATGTAGGATGTGTTTATGTATAGGGCGATCGATATAAAGTTGCAAGTTAGGATGAAAGTCGTGGAAATAAAAGAGGTTTTGTAAAGGAAAATGGTTTTAGAAGAATACGGACGCTTTAACAGGAACTGAGGATAAGACAAAAGATCTCTGAGATAGATAGAATGCCGAGGCACAATGACTCAAAGAAAAAGAAAAAAAAAGAGACTTTTTTTTTTTTTTTGTGTGTCTCGTATCATTGTTATTAATTCCCTTTGCGACGACATGAGATGACATTGGAAGTAAAGGAATACTTTTCATTCTTTAGATAGAATGTTATTCACCACAACCAACTCCTTTCTCTCCCTGTCTGTATGCTGTTCCATTGTCTGTGGCATTACAACAATTTGTGTATTATGTTGTCCTGCGTTATCTGTCGATAAATTTCCATAGTTTCTTACTCTAAGTGCATTGATGGCATCTGTCTTATGAAACTAACGGCGGCCTCTATTTTGACTTGGCAATTGAAGATTTTTCCATCTGTCATTTGGGTGGAAACTCAAGAAATAGCATATATTTATATACACACACACATACACACACACACACACACACACACACACACACATATATATATATATATATATATATATATATATATATATATATATATATATGTATATATATATATATATATATATATATATATATATATATATATATATATATATATATATATATTATTCCCTTTGAATGCAAAGTTATTCCCGAAGTTATAAAGAATTCGATATTAAATTATATTATGCCTTACTATTTGTGAATTTAAACAAGTCATGAATGTGTAAGTAAAATGTGCACACACAAGGATATATATTATATTATATGTATATTATTCCTTCCCAATCGGCAGTAGATGCGTTCCAGAACCTACCGCAGAGAGTGAAAACCACAGACGAAAGTGAACCGTGCGAGTATACAGCCCTTATATATATCATGATCTTTGTGTTTTTCTGCATATACTGTATGTGCAGAGCTTAATTGATAATTGATAACTACACAACTTTAGAACATTTTACTTTATGGTACAGTATTGTACAGTATGTTTCTCTAACTTTCTCGGAAGGGATTCCCTGTGACCCTGTCGATTAATAGAGAAGGAACAACGAAAATTACTCTTTTTATCCCCTCTGAAGATGAAAGAACAATGTAAAGCCTGTAGTGCTGTTATACATTTTTCCATTAACAATGTTGTATAGCTGTGGATAAACTAACAAGTGTGGATATTAGAAAAGAGGGAGATGAACTATATTTATTGGCTAGGCCATGGTGTGACCTAACAATGTTGATCATGTTGCAGACAGTATTTGGTGTGTAAGGACGTCAAACCGCCTCTCCGTTCCTTGTGTTTTGCTCTACATTTGTACATTAATCATGTCGTATTTGTCACTTCGTTATTGTTTCAGATTCTTTATGTATCTCATTATATGTATCATTCTATGGCCTATTCGCCGATATACAGTATATATCTGCCTTGTACATGTTCTGTAATGCTCGGTGTATGTCATTTTATGTCTTTCAAAAAACACAATTCTGTACGGACGCAGCAGGGGGCCGCAGGTCGCCCGCTACCTTTCCGTCCGCTTTCCGCATTATAAGTACCTGTCGTGAAGAATAAAGAATCTGTCTCACTTCTGACCTTTCTTGAACCTCACAACTGTCAAGGGGTGGCATCGGATGGGTACAGCCTTCTGATTTCCAAGCAAGTCATAAGGGATGAAGGTGGCACCCATATGCTTTTTTTTTTTTTTTTTGGCCCCTGCAGATGCTGGTTCCCATTTGTAACTTGGGAAACTGGAGGTTGTCGAGCTGGGATTCCTGGCTTTGCATACATGACCAAGAATGGCTCTATTCAGTTGCGGCACCCACTTTGGTCAATTGCGCCTAATACAAAGAGGTCGCTTCACAGGAAAAAAGATAGTGGTCGCTGCTGCATACATACTTTACCTCCTGAATCACTGATGAACACCCTCTGCAGTGAACAACTATGTTAGTAAGTTGAAGGTCATTCCTGCCTGGACACTGATGACACAGGAAGTGCCAATGTATGGAGAAACGGTATCTTCATATATCATATCTGCCTGTTTTATTGATGACTGCTTTTACGGGACACAAAGTGAGCAGTGTTGCCTACAGAAGCATTTACATACATAAATATATACACGCACATATACATATTATATATATGATATATATATATATATATATATATATATATATATATATATATATATATATATATATATATATATATACGACACATATATATATAATGTTATGACTTTACACAAGGTCAGATAGGGTCATAATCTCTTACTACATCTCAGACAAGGCTACTGGAATAAAACATGAGATACAAAACTAGAATTTATTTTTAAATTTAATAAAGCATTTCAGCAAAAAGCTGTGGTTATGAAATGGAGTGACCCACACCTAAAAATGGAAATAATAACTAGAGAAATTCGGACTCACAATCAATCAAATTAATGATTCTAGAACCAACAATACTAGTGACTAAATACTTGGTCTGCCAAACAAAATAGAAAGGTTATAATTATTCTGACCAAAAATAAATGTCATATGCATAGTAAAAAGAACAATATAGTATGTAAAAGAACACCATTTAAAATATTCGTCCTGACAGGACTTAAAATCAAATTCCTGTTAAAAGAAACATATCATTAATTAAAACCTGAAATGGTGTATGAAAAGACATTTAAAACAGAAAAAATGCATAATGGAGAAACAGAGGTTTACTGCGACACAAAAATTGGTATTCACATAATGTCTGGGAAAAATATATGTGTTATGAGTTATCTTACTGCATTTCTATGGCACGCAATAACTGATCTCACAGTGGTTGTTTCTAATCACTAACACTGCTCAAAGAAGCGAATCACACCCAACCGCAAGTCGAAGTCAATAGCCATTGTGTACCTCTCATAATATACCATTAGAGAGTACACATGGTCGCACTCATAATAATCCCTCTCCCGGAAAGCGTAACGACACTGGTTCCGAAAAGTGTTTGAGATCACAACGCTTCCATCAATCTGTCACATTGCTCCATGCATTTTGGCCTAAGATCCAGAAGAGCACAAGTAAATGCGTCAGATACCGTTGTATCTTACTGTGAAACACTCCAACGAAAGTCCAGCAAAAATGCCTGCGGATATACTTTTCCCAGGCTAAAAAGTTCGCAAAAGACTTAATAGGAGCTCGGCCTCCTGCCCTGGGCGCCCTGCCCAGGTACGACAACATCATATCAAAATTCAGTAGAGGCCAGCTCAAAAAATCATAGCAAACCATATGCACCAGATACGAAAGTTACTTGTCTCATATGCATGATTGTTATTTCAATAAACAGTTCATTTTAGAATGCATCACTTCACATCTTGCATTCTTGATGATCTAAATATTCTGGACGGGTTGCAACTGTACAAGCCCATGCTTCTCTTCACATCTTGAAGTCTTGACAAACCAACTATCCTGAACTGCTTGCGACTGCAAAAGCCCATGTTGAATGCGGAGCCCACGAATCCTTTGTGCCAAACAGATGCCTCCCAGCAACGACGGCGACACGTAGACGTCCTGCCTGACATCTCTCCAAAAAACCATGGATCCTCTCATGAAGGTGCAGATGTAGAAACCTGCAGGCATAACGTAGACAGCCCCCATATCTAACTTTTGTCAGTTGAGGCTCATAGAAGTCGTTCCATAAGGTGCTACTGTGAGGAAGTGGTGTATAACGTAAGTTGGTCATGTCGACAGTTTACCCAAAAGGTACCTAGCCTACTCACTATGTCATACTATTACTGAACCATTAAAACCACTAAGGAAAGGTCATATGATAAAACTATGAGATAATTCCAAGTTACTAACTTTAAGATACTACCCATACCAATTCTTCCCAGTAAAAATTACCTGCGAACCATACAGATATACTGAGTTCATTAAAGTCAATTCTAAACCCCGAGAGGTAAAACATTTCCCAAAATTCCCTCTTAGAAGCGGCAACCACTGCCTTAACCTGAGTATGAATTTCCGATTACACGGATTCTGCTCTTTACTCAATATTCAACAAGGTAGTTTGACAGGAAGACAAAGCTACCGTAACATCTCAATCTTCCCCCCATCCTATCAACTGTGACCAATAACCCATTTAAAGAAGTCCTTAAAGTCTCAAAACTGTACCGTAATTTCTCATAACTATCTCGTAAAGTCGTCAAAGTTTTAACCTGGATTAGCAAATACTGTGATACCTGCTCAATTCTCAACAATTAGCAATTGACATACTAGCAATCAACTCCTATAATCACAACAACTGGCAAATGCCAATGGCGAAGCCCTCTTACCCTTCTAGAAGAGAATTCTAGAAGAGAACTGAAAAATTGAAACACCTAAATTTGGAAGCCATGTTAAAGTCTTCCTAATCCTGTCCTGAACCTTAACTGCTGTATCATTAAGTTCCAGTTAGCCAACCCCATGACTTATCAGACAGATTCAAGTCAATATTCATCTCACCCCCCAAAAAAAAAAAAAAAAATCCCAAATCAACAGAACTTTATTCTGAAACTCTATACTCAAAGATATTGCGTCAGACGACAACTACACATCATAATAGTCTTATATAATAACACCCAGGCCTAACCTCACTACGAAATTAGCCCATGCCACGACTCCCAAAGTCATGGGAATACAAGACTTCAGCATAAAAAACAAAAGAAAGAATCTAAAAGTTACCAGATCTCGAGAAAAAGGAAACCCATATATCTATAAAACCTTATGGTATTCTGCACTCAATTTTAACTAAGTATCGTAACACAAAAGCAACAAACTGAACTCGGACGATTAAAGATTTGTATAACTCTATGGGCCAACGTCCTCCCCAGTTAAAAAAATCTATAAGTCACACCCCATTTAAAACCCATTAAAAAACAAGAGAGAGAGAGAGGAAAAAAAAATTACCAGAACCACAGTACAACACAAAATTAACCCATATGATTCTCATTAACCTCTTTTTAATTTTAGATATTATACTGTATGTGTCAACCGAGACGCAACCGTATTCTCATCTAGAACAAATCTATTCCCCATCTTTACTTCTACAACTTTGAAAGGATCTTAAAGTGGGATAGCTTATAGTTCAACTGATTCCTGACACTGATTTTCACAAAAGCCCTATCTCCCACAGCAACTTTAACTCTGTCCGGCTTTACATTGCTTCTCTCCATGATATTCTGCATTTTCATTTCAAGATTCCTGGCAAGACGCACATATCTCTCTTTTGCCATGGAAACAAGCGCCCTTACAGTCTCATCCCCGATGGAATGGGTAACAAATCCCGAATACACCGGCTGGGTAATTAGAGCAAGCGCTTCATTAGGAGAGACATTCCAGTGGTATCACTAACTAGAAATTGTCTATGTTCACCTGTGGATTATATCGATCCCAGTTTACATCATTCCCCCCCACAGTCATCCTGAGAGCTTCAATAACCTTCCTATATGCCCATTCACACAGCCCATTAGCTTCTGGTCCATAGGCAATACTAGTGACTTTCCAAATGCCCATCACATCTACAAGACACTCTAACGCCTTGTTCACAAATTCTCTCCCATTATCTGTAATCAGCACCTCAGGAACCCCATAACGACAAATATACCCATTAAAGAATGCGACTGCCACCTCTTCTGCTGTTTTATGCTTCAGTGGAAAAATCTCTACGAACCTATGGCCATAACTAGATTCACAGAAATTAGTTAAAAGGTCCGTATGGACCCTTGAGAATGGTCTTCTGGGAACAGGAAATTAACCCAATTTACAAGAAACGACCCTCGATGGCTTACAGGCATTACAAACAACAACTTCTCACAAAGTCTTCCACTGACATGAGCATATTCTTCCAAAAGAATTGTCCCTGTATATTCTGATACGTCTTCTCAATACCCAAATGCGGACTGCCACACCTACAGTGAACAGTATTCAAAACCGTAGGCACTAAACTCCTAGCAACAACTATTTGCGTCGTATCACCCTTATCCACAGTATTCCTCAATCTGTACCTAATCACCTAACTAACAAATTGCTCTCTTATTCAAGCCCTGCAAAAGGCAACTTATAACCCTTCCTAACTAATTCCCCTCTAAGAAACGCTTTTGCATCTGCCAAAATCTCATCCTCATCCTGCTTAGCTTCTACTAAACTAATATCCCAGTCTATGCAGTCTCCAGATACAAACATTCATGAGTACCATCTACATCAGAAAGACTTCTACTAAGGGTGTCCGCTACCACATTATGTCTACCCTCTATATACCTAAGCTTGGCATCAAAATCCCTGATTGTCAGATACCACCTAGCCCTTTTAGCATGGCTTATGATCCGTAAGAACCTCTACTTGATTGCCCAACAATAACATTTTGAAATGTACTAAACTAGACACTATGGCAAAGACCTCTTTGTCCACTACCCATCATAACTGTTCATTACTACCCTGTGTCTTAAACTTCCTACGGTAAAATGCAATCAGATGGAGTCTTTCATCGAACATCTGCAGAAGGCATGCCCCTATACCCTCGCAACTAGCATCCGTTACCAATGTGAAAGGACATTCCAGATCAGGAAACTTCAACACTGGGGATTCACTAAGGCATCTTTAATCTTCTGAAAAGCTACTTGCTGTCCATCTCCCCATACAAACTGCATATCATCCCTCAGGACATCTGTCAAGGGAGATGCTAGAATAGAAAAACCCTTCACAAACCTACGGAAAAATCCAGCCATGCCTAAGAATGACTGAATCTGTTTCTTATTCTCGTGAGTAGCAAAATCCACAATTGCCCTAACTTTATCATCATTCACTTTAACACTCTCCTTAGAAATGTCGTGACCCAAATATACTATCTGCCTCTTCAGAAAGTTACACTTAGCTAACTTTATCTTCACCTAGGCCTCCTAAAAACCTCCCTAAGAACCTCTAAATGTTCCTCTGCCAAATCAGTGGCAACTAATATGTCGTCCATGTATAGGAATACGAATTTCCCTAACAAGCCATGGAAAACTGTATTCATTAGCCTAGTAAATGTCATGGGACTACCTGATGAACGAAACGGCATCTGTGTGAACATAAAATGCCCCTTTGGCAAAGAGAAAGCCATGTACTCTCGACTCTCCTCGCTAAGCTGTACTTGCACGTACCCTTGCATCAGATCAGTTGAAGATTAAATATTCTTGCCCCCCAATCTCAACAAATAAATCTGGCAAACACGCCACAGGGTAGTGATCAGGAATGGTTTTCTCGTTCAACTTCCTAAAGTCCACACAAACTCAGACTGAACCATCCTTCTTAGGTACTGCCAACAACAGGAAATTAAAAGGCGAGGAATTGGGCCTAACAGTGCCTTCCTCCTCCCACTTGTTAACCTCTTGCTCCACCCATTCTCTAATCCACTCATTAACCCATTCTCCTATCCACTATCATCATCCACTACACTCACATCCATCCCCTCATGAGGCACAAACACACCAGGTACGCCAACAGTTATACCACATAGCCTACCCCTGTATGAACCGAGATTTTTCATCTTCGACACGCTGGATGACCCAGTAACAATGTATTCCCCAAAGTAGCCCCTTGTATAACCAGAGATGGTTCTGTAAAAGCTCTATCCCCCAGAGATAAATCCACATCTATGTATCCCAAAACCCGTAACCTATTTGCTTGAACATCACATACTGTCTCTTTAGCAGGTCTCAAAGAACAATCGGAAAACATTGATCGGAACAACTCATAATTCACCAAATTATAGAGGTGCCTGTATCGATAAATACAATTACCTGGACCCCATGCACAGACCCTTTTCCCACTGGTTTCGCTTCTGAGGGTTCCCCCAGAATTCCTATATCACAAGACTCACCCATCTAGTTTTCCTTTACAACTGATCGGTCTTTAGACAATGCTCGCCGATCACTAGATCCCCTCGAAAACACCCCTTGAGGAACTTTCTTACCCGAGCTACCGAAATTCTGAAATATAGGCCTACCAATATATTGTTTCAGAAATGGACAAGACCGCTAAGGATGACCATAACTCCTACAACCGCCACAATATTTAACAACGCAAAATCTCTTAATGTGTCACTGCATATTACAGTTAAAACAACGAACCCGTGGGGCCTGAGAACTCAACCCAACCATCGACCTTTGGTTGTCCTAAATTTCAACAAAACCCTTCAAACCACGGACTGAATCTCTGCGCCCTACGCAACCATATGCTGACCTAAGGAATCTCTGACAACTATTTCCTCTCGCCATTTTCGCAGCTTTCTTCTTCGTAAATGAATCCGTTAACTTATTCTTGGCTGATCACCAATACAAAATTTCCCAAGTCCTGCGAAAGGAAACCCTTAAAGAAAAAACACAAGGAAAAAAACAATTCTCCTGAAAGAATTCCCACACAGTAAGAAACCGACAGTGTTAATTCCCTTTACTCTGACAATTAATCCCCAAAAACCAAAAGACTACTAATTAAACCCACAATTAAATCAAAACCCCATGGGAAAAAAAAACCAGGAGGGTCGAGCACACAGCTGACCACAAAGTAGGTCAAGATGAACTTCGAGTCTTCAAGGGCAAAAAAAAAAAAAAAAACACTCAGTCCCCCCTCAAGTAAAGAGAATGGGAGTCTACCCGCACGTAAAGAAAACAGGACTTGAGCAAACGGAAGCGAGGAGAGAACAAAAGAAAAGGAAAAAATTCATTTCCCTCCCTTTGTGCAATATCTCCCCTGTCTCCCAACACACCCTTGATCTGCTGAAGCATGAAAAAACTCTGAAGCAAAACTACAGAGACGTGTCACCTCTCCCCATCAAGGCAAAAATTACCGAAAACACAGCAACAACTACTCCCTTTGCATACACTCATATATGTACCCAAAATAAAACACACATGTATGTAACTATTAAAAAAAAAGTTTAAAATCTAAGAAATGTACACACTTGTGTAAAAAATGTTTGCTCACAGTAACCCAACAACTGTCAAATAAATTATTTCCCAGTAATCACTGTCCCCAGAGATAATACAATGATTAAATAATCCCTTTATTAAATCCTAAACGCCGATGCAAACTGCCGATTGCTATATAAAAAAAACACGCCCAAAATTCAAATGTGCTGCATAGAGGATGGCGAAGAAGGCAAGACACTCCGCCCAAACTAATGATGTCGCTGACACATCACTCAGGGGATGACGTTACTACTGCCAACGCCTGATATTAGTTGCAGTGCAATCAAAAAACAATCCACCCGCCCCCCTTAACCAGTTTGTACACTTCAAATCTGACACTAAAATTAATAATGAAAAAAAAACACTTGTGCATTTTTGCATGTTTTACCACACACAAACGGTCAAGATACCGCAATTAAACACACTGCGCACACACCCTCTTCCCCAAACCTTCCCCAATATGAACTAAAGTCCAGAAATACCTATAAACACACCAAAACCTTGCGCCCTGTGACACATCATTAAACACACAGACATTCATACTCGAGAAAGACGGACTCAAGTGCATTTCACAACACCTTCCTAAACCGAATTGCTGAACCATCAAAATCCCTATTCTGAGATGCTAATACCAGTATTAATAAGATATGTCTCTTCGGAAGTGTAACTTAACCTATCTACTTAACGATTTGACCAACCATTGGACTATTACGCTGCCGACCACACTGTTATGACCCTACACAAGGTCAGATAGGGTCATAATCTCTTACTACATCTCAGACAAAGGCCTACTGGAATAAAACATAGAGATACAAAACTAGACTTTATTTGTAAATTTAAAAAAAAGTATTTCAGCAAAAGCTACGGTCATGAAATGGAATGACTCACACCCCTAAAAATGGAAATCATAACTAGAGGAAATTCGGACTCACAATCAATCGAATTAATGATTCTAGACCAACCAATACTAGTGACTAACACCCTGGTCACCAAACAAAATAGTAGGTTATAATTATTCTAGACCAAAATTAAATGTCATATAGTATGTTAAAGAACACCATT
>NC_089796.1:54051235-54131235 GCF_040412425.1 Macrobrachium rosenbergii
TAAACTCACGAGAGATACAAGGTGTTGAGGAAGACTGGGTGTTTAACTGTGGAACTAGTTGTTTAATAAGAGTGTTTCAAGATCCTAAATATTGTTCGTTAGGAGTTTGGCCTATAATTTTAAAATCTTTGTAGTTTATGTCATATTTGCATTTCTTTGCATGTTCTCGTATACATGAAAATTCAGGATTAGTCAATTTGACGCCTGTTCGATAGCTAACACCGATGAGAGTCCAATTCACTTTGAGTAACCTCCGTGTGGAGCCGACGTACTTCCCAAGATTACATCTAGGGCAATTAAATAAATATACGACTCCTGAGGTCATTAGTGGATCGAGTTTCTCCTTATGTTTAAACAGAGATCTAATACTCATTGGGTTGCAGGGTATTAGCTTTAATTCAATGGCAGGTAAAATTTCTCGACTAACAACTTCATTTTAGATGTAACAGTTTTTAAACATAATGATCATTTTAACACCACGGTTTTTAGAAAGAAAACTTTTTTACCGGCCTGGGCTCAAATTTTTATAGTAACTGCTTTTGTAATTTTAAACTAAACTCCATGTCTACGCTCTTTCATAGGCTTTAACATAACGTCTAATTGGAATCTTTTTCACAGTGAAATAACTTATCTCCACCAATATTTCACTGACAACTGCTTTCCATCCAAACTTTTGATAAACACCTCAGCAAATTTTTAAACAATATCTTCCATCCCAAAATTAAAATAGGCTACCTACAGTACCAAAATTACGATTATATGCAAGTGTCCCATTTATTCATGACCTAAATTTCTATCGTGAATTGAAGTTGTTAGTCGAGAAATTTTTACCTGCCATTGAATTAAAGCTAATACCCTGCAACCCAATGAGTATTAGATCTCTGTTTAAACATAAGGAGAAACTCGATCCACTAATGACCTCAGGAGTCGTATATTTATTTAATTGCCCTAGATGTAATCTTGGGAAGTACGTCGGCTCCACACGGAGGTTACTCAAAGTGAGATTGGACTCTCATCGAGGTGTTAGCTATCGAACAGGCGTCAAATTGACTAATCCTGAATTTTCATGTATACGAGAACATGCAAAGAAATGCAAATATGACATAAACTACAAAGATCTTAAAATTATAGGCCAAACTCCTAACGACAATATTTAGCAGTCTTGAAACACTCTTTATTAAACAACTAGTTCCACAGTTAAACACCCAGTCTTCCTCAACACCTCTGTATCTCTCGTGAGTTTAAGTCGAAGCTGAACCCGGCCCGAATAGTCACTCGGTCTGTGCCTTCAGCACCTTATGGTACTTACTCCTCCCTATCCTTTGCACTTTACTTTTATATTATTTGTATATATGTATAAATTTTTTTTTTTTTACTTAATTTTAGCCCGAGTTTTTATTTTAACTTTTAACTTCTATTTTTATAGCTTGAAAATGGGACTTTAGTCCTGAAACGTCGCAGCAACAATAAAGTACCTTGAAAAGGAATAATGGAATGATCCTTCACCCTAACCTGCTGATATATATATATATATATATATATATATATATATATATATATATATATATATATATATATATATATATATATATATATACATACATACATATATATCTCAACGCTTAAGTTTTAAAATGTCCGCAATATTTACTCTGTTCTCAATTCATGGAATGTAAATGCACATCAGTTGAAGAAGAAAGTTTGCATGATCACACACAATTCATTCATCAAAATAATTTTAGAGGTAGAAAGTCAAATTTTACCATTCGATCAGTTTTTCTGGACGTGAAATTGTACGTCATGTAAAGAAGACATAAGTAACCTTAGCTCAGAAATGTAAATTTGAGATGCACTGAAAAAAAAAAAGAATATGTGAATTGTAGACAACGTCTGCCTGGTATTGTGAAGAGTGAACAAAAGGGGGAATCATTTTTATTAAAGGTTCCAGTTGGCGTATGATATGAACGGAAAAGAAGGGACAGCTTTACTTTGCTTATTCATTCAACACGCTTGTTCGACTGTCTTCTGAAAGAACAGTTATAACATATACGTTTCTTCTGGTCTCCAATGTTGACCTTCAAAGATGGAAGACGAGCGGATCTGGGATGTTTTTCGGTGGTTTATAGTTTTATTTCTCAAAGGACTGGGAATTTTATTGCCCTGCATACTCTCATGTATTATAAGTTTTTAATTATGCTTGGTTTTCATGGCTATGAAATTATAGCAGTTCTTTTTTATTGATGTTCCTCTTCGGGATTTTGAAGTTTGTTTTATATGTGCTATAGATGTTTGGTTATGCTCGAAATTGTGCATTCAAACTTTGTTAATTCATGAAGTCATCAAATCGTTCGTTATATTCCCACTGGCGAATTTTTTCGTCGAATGCGCAAAATTTTCGAAGGTTTATTCTGACTTCAGGCATCTGATTATCGGGAAAATCCTTATCCCGAAATTTGTTAAGGATTCCGGAACATCTAGTTACTTAGCGTTTAACAGTGCTTGCTGTGTACGAGAGAAATATCAGAAATTAAATTTTCATAGCTCTATTACTATAGAATCCACCTTGTTTAAGTGTCCGCGATGATCTGGTGTCACGGCAGGTGAAATAACTGATAAAAAGTGCCGACAAGGGATGGCCTACATTACCAGAGATATATATATATATATATATATATATATATATATATATATATATATATATATATATATATATATATATATATATATATATATATATATATATATATATATATATATATATATATGTGTGTGTGTGTGTGTGTGTTTAATATAGGCCCTCGCTTTTCTGTTATATAACGAGTGAACCCATATCATTAAAAATGATAGCAAAATGAAAGAGGATCAAGCTGGAAAGTCTTCTCCCAAGGAACGTTGTGTTGTCCGGGAGCTCGGACCAACGCACTCTCATTCCATTTAGTTATGTAGGGTTCAGTTGCAAGAAGGGCTAGTCCGGGTCTGGATGATAAAAATCTAAACGTCGAGTTCTTTACCAGTAGACTATTGTTGTTACGTCGGAAAAAAGTAGGGACAATGGGTATCGTCGGTTGGTGAGACTGGGCAACCTCTCCTCCCCCTTCCCCACCTGGGTACCCTCATTGTTAGTGAATACACTGCCGTTCCAGCGCAATCACCGAAGGATACTCCATATATGAAAGGCTCCGGTTTAAAAATTTGGTATTTTACTGTATTAAGATGGCCTTATCATTGAAGTTTGTTGTTGTTGTCGTTATCTCTATCTCCTAGGCGCTATTCCAAACAGTCGAATGACAACCATTTAAATACACGCTTCATTGCTTTAGGTTAACGGAAGAAGTTTTCCTCAGGAATGCGCAACGAGAACCATACACAGGCTCACGCACGCGCACACAGTCCTTTCTGTAAGAAAGTATACCATTTTTAATGATATAAGAAAAACAACACTCTGCTAAAGTAACTTATTTACTCCCTAGATACGTGGAACAAAATGTGTGGAACCCAGATCTAAGTTATGGCTGTAGTAATTTGTTCTCCATTGCTTTGTCAAAAAGTTCGAAGTGAAATTGTGAAGTTTTAGCATTTACTTTTCTGTCTTCTCGAGGTAGTCCATCGTTATCATTTTCTAGAAATTAACCTTTGATAACTTGTTTAAGGTATTGTGGTACAACGTTACTCTTGAATATTTCTGATAGTTTTTAAACAGTAAGTATGTCAGAGGAGCATAATTGTTTATTAAATTACTTATACAGGTTTTGCGTTATGAATGATTATATGTAATGATCAAAACCCCACCCATATTTTTGGCCCGTTCCATAGTTTTGGCCCTCTGAGGTTAGAAAGATTGCTTAATATACTAAAATCCCTTTTAACATTGTTCGTCGTTATTTTAAAAGTTGGCGGATAATGAGGCTGTGTGTGTGAAACAGTTGTTTGAGATAACTGTAATTTCGCCACGCTTTATTATATACTTGCTTAGTACTTACTTATGCTCATAATTGAAAATCTTTCGTCTTCTACATAGGCATGAGATATGAATTAATTCCTTGTCCATTATTTTCCTTCTTGGGATGCTCTTATGAAATTCATTGAGAGATGTTTAAGAGGAACGTCTTTTGAATAAGAATCAGCGCTGAACAACTCCGTCACAATGGGGGCCTGTCCAAGGGAAAGTAGATTTGATTGAGGGTGTTCTTTAGATGAGGTTGAGCTCTTGGGTTAGATAAACGAACCTTTACGGCTATTTTATATGCAAACACTGACTGCTCATACAAATTTTATTTATTTGATGAAGGTCTTAATAAAAATTTCCGTCAATAGTGTCGTCCGGGTTCTGCCTCTGCGCCAATAAAGCCTTCCCGTTCGATATTTGCCTAATTCATACCCTGTTCATTACCCCCAACAACTCAGTCATGTCAGGCACCTCTCTCTATGTGATAATCTGGCCTTTACATTCGTAGAAGGATACTGTGCACCACTTAGAAATGTAGGTATTCCTAATCACTTATTCATAATGCATTTTGTTTTGACATTGATTTTCCTACTGGATCCTCATTTTTAATGTAGATATTTTTTTCCATTTCGAATGGTTTCAGTAAAAAGCATAATAATACACTTTAAATATTCACTCATTCATAATAGATTAAACTCACAATGGCACATTTGTGTAATTATTGAGTGCTGCATTCCATATTATGGGAAACAATTTTTTTATGTGTATTTTTGTTTTCACATGGGAAAGTTGGAAAAGTTTTTAAATAACTAGAAGCCTGCCAGTTATTCCTTAATGTTGCTTGTCAGTTTTTCATAAATTTTTAAACTTGTAGAATATGCTCTCGATTTACAAATTTCAGATTACTGACCAGTCATTAGTTTTGGTGTATTTATCATTCCCCTAATGGGGAGTGGAGTGGCGATATGAAGCTGTATCAAGTGCTGCATGGAGGGAGGGTTTAGATTACTGCGGAAATATTATTGGCATTAGTCACTTGGACATAACTTGGGCCTTTGCATATATTGGAATACTGTTGGCTGGCTGCGATTATTTGACTCTCTCTCTCTCTCTCTCTCTCTCTCTCTCTCTCTCTCTCTCTCTCTCTCTCTCTCTCTCAGAATATTAATGTTTCTTAGTTTTATATCTTAGATTTGTTTTCATTTATTTATTTCAATGTTTGTGCACTTGTAAGGATGTTTGATAATCCTTTATGTCGTAAATACTATGTTTTTAAGTGAGGAGCTGTCATTTATTTTGTCTCGGGTCTCCTCTGAAATATTTCGTGTTTTTATACTTACGCTTAATTTTTTGAAACGTATGATTTGCATATTTAATAACTTATTTGGGTAGAACAGTCTTTCAGCAAATTCTTTCATCGTGAGTGAATGTTAAATTGTTAGATGATAGTTAAATTTCTCATTTTTGGCCGGGAATCAAAGCGTTGTCTGAAGTGAAACATGAGAACCCAAGACATCATGAATATATACGTGAATGCACAAAAAAGCAAGAAAAAAAAAATGCTGCTAAACACTGTAGTGGTTTGTCGGTACTTATCAAATATGGTTAGCTAATATGCACCAAGGTGAAAAATATAATAAACTGCTTTTGAATATATTTATATTGTGCACAAGTATCATCTAGTAATGTGATAAAAGCCATCTGACACATAGGGTAATAAAGACTACAGGTTCGAATCCTGGAAAGTTTGATGCTGGGTTTTTTCACTCTCACATCCTTTAGTACTGTCTTGCTTAATTGCTTGCAGTATCATTTTTGGTTTGTTGTGGTGTCGGTTGTTTCAAAAGTGTCACATTTTATCATGTGGTGCCTATATAAACATGATTTTCACATCCTGAATTGAACCATAGAATCTGTAACATGGATTTCCACAGTTTTTAGAGTGAGTTCCCTTACTCTTTCTGTCCGATCCTCAAGGCCATTTTCATTCCTAATAAAATTATTATTATTATATTTATGGATTGCTTTTTGTTGTTTTTCACAATGTCCTGAATTCTTTTGTTCTCGGCTGGCACTCGGGTTTCGTGATAAATAAAAAGGTTCACTCCTTGGTTAAAAGACTTAGAAAATGATGTGATGCTTCCAGATCTTAATTGTGAATGCCGAACATAGTTTTTGAAAAGGCGACTTTCTTGATGCATTATCTCTCTCTCTCTCTCTCTCTCTCTCTCTCTCTCTCTCTCTCTCTCTCTCTCTCTCTCTCTCTCTCTCTCTCTCTCTCTCTCTCTAAGTGTTAATTCTCAAGTTTTCCATGTATCCGCTAAATTATATAGTATCATCATATAGAAATGGTAAGTATGATTTGCTTTAAAATGTGGATAGTTCTGTTACCATGCACAATCATTCTTAAATTAAGAAAGGAGCTGTTAATAAACCATAAATCCTTCATGTATGACCTTTGTGTCCAGCATTTCATAATTTATGTATCAGTTGCAATGAAGGTCTTTATTGCTCCGCTGAACAATACGGGTAGTATGTTAGTTGAAGTGTTCATTTAATATGTTTTTGTTGTATTATGGATATTAGATTGTTTTAATTCATATTGATACAGTATTTGATTTTCTAATGTTCAGTATTGCTTTAGTTACTCAGAACATTTTGTAGGTGTTTAAATTTTAATTGATACTCCGGATGCGAGTTCGAATCCTGCTACGGACGTCAGAAGTTCTTCATATTGTTCTGTTTGAATCTCAGGCATTGTAATGAAAAGCGTATCCAAGCAAGTGTGAAGAATTCACGGAGTAAAGAGGGCATTGTGCTTATTAGAATTGCATACATATCTGGTAAAAAGCAACCTTTATAAATTTTTCAGGCATTTCAAATGAAGCAATACCTGGTAGTTTTTCAACTCGCAAAGATCATAGATTTTTCAAACTTGGTATGTATCGGAGTTTATTCTGGGCCACTTTATAGAAAATTAAAATATATTTTCATAATGTCATTATATTTTTGGGAGCCTCATTTTGTTAGTACTTAAATGCAGTTTTCTGAGGTGGAAGCTATAATAAAATTATTATTTTCACACACATATATATATATATATATATATATATATATATATATATATATATATATATATATATATATATATACATATATACTGTATATATATATGTATATATATATATATATATATATATATATATATATATATATATATATATATATATATATATATATATATATATATATATATATATATATATATTCATGAAGCTACAAATGTCGCCTAATATCCAGTTCACGCTACTTCGGGAATATCCCCGATGGTGAATTATCACCGAAGGGGAATTTTTTTAAGTGATAAATGGATCGGTACCACCGGGTCTTGATCCCTCGACACGGTACCTTCCAACGACTCCATTCGACGGTCAAACCATTGAGCCACCAAGGGAGTTACAAGTTAATGCCGAATCTGCCGTACTTATTTACCCGTCGAGAGCGGGGAAATCGTACTTGGCTTCGGCATTAACCCATCTCCACCATGATAGCTCATTGGTACGTTTGGAACACGCAGCTCTATCATGAAATTTTTATCACACCTTGATTTATATACATTCATGCAGTACGGCAGATTCGGCGTTAACTTATACCTGTCTTGTTGACCAATGGTTTGACGGTCGAATGGAGTCGCTGGAAGGTACCGTGCCGAGGAATCGAGACCCGGCGGTACCGATCTATTTATCAATTAAAAAAATTCCCCTTCGGTGATAATTCCCCATCGGGGATATTCCCGAAGCAGCGTGAATTGGATATTAAGCGACATTTGTAGTTTCATGATTGTATACAAATCACGGTGTGATAAAAATTTGATGTATATGTATATGTATATGTATATGTATATGTATATATATATATATATATATATATATATATATATATATATTATATATATTTATATATATATATATATATATATATTATATATATATATATATATATATATATATACATTATATATAAATATATATATATATATATATATATATATATATATATATATATATATATATATATTTATTACGAAGTGTAATTTAAGTAATTGAGAATATGGTGGTATAAAAGTTCACACTACGGAGTGCCAGCGGTAGTGAAAATCAAATTAATTTCAGAAGCGTAAATACGGGAATGTGCTAGGACTGCGCACGGGATTGTGTATAAGAGAGAGAGAGAGAGAGAGAGAGAGAGAGAGAGAGAGAGAGAGAGAGAATGTTTTAGTCTTATCGCCAAAGGTAAACTTTGGTTAGGCCTAAAATTACATCCATTCCTTGCGCCTTTCCTGTTCCTTGATTTTGGCAAATCCTTTATTCGGGGAAATTCTATAGGAAATGTATAAAATTTCTCAGTTCCTTATATCCTGTTGCTTAATCTTCTCTTTCTGGTTTATTTCATAAATTTGTTTTATAGTGAGACTTTTCTTGTTTTTGTATATTATTGCTGAATATTATTATCCTTACATATTAATATTAATTTAGTAAGGTTTGAGGTCCCGGTGCACTGCATGTTGCCGTACACATTGGAAAAGTTGATAATGTTTACGTCTGGAAAATTTTGAAGTCTGTGTTGCTGTGGATATTGTCAGAAAACTATCTCGTTGTCGGTTATGCAGTCATCGACGCTCTTTTGTGTTGCTATTATGTCAGCAGTTTCTTTTAAGAGATCCCTGAAAAAAATTTACCAGGTGAATAAATCTGAAGAACTAGCTCCTTCTAATAGTAATCTCGTCAAGTCAGGGGCCAAAGTCTCACAGATCCATTCGAGATCAGGAGCTTTTGTTTTCACATAAATAGGTTTTCTTAACAATTCTGCAATGTGGTGTGTGCTCAAATGTATTAAGTAGGTAACAATAATGGTATTTTTAAAACCCTGCAAATACGTTAATGACTATTGATTACTTTATTTTTGGAATTTTTAAGGATTTAGCGCATGCTTTATATTTTTACACCTGTATTTTTATTTTTCACGGAAAAAGCTTTAATTATTATTATTATTATTATTTTTGAAAGAAATATAATTATTTAGCCTAACTATGTTCTTCTCTCTCTCTCTCTCTCTCTCTCTCTCTCTCTCTCTCTCTCTCTCTCTCTCTCTCTCTCTCTCTCTCCATGTATAATAATTTAAAATTACTGTGGACTTTTACCTGGCCGGTATTAAAAGTTCTTTGGGACATTCTTCATTTCCGAACGATAAGTTGGTTAAATAAGTACTAAGATAAAACACTTTTTATGAAGTTTGAGACCTTAAAAATAATAACATTGTTTACAGTACAAGGCATCTTTGAGTGTTCTAAATAAATAAGCATATTTTGTTATTCTTATGCCATTAAACCATTGAAGAATCATGAAATTCCTTCTTTCTTCCATGTGATGGTGGAAATTACTTTGATGGCCAATTGCATTTGATATATTTTAGATGATAATTTAGGTTACAATTGATCTCTCTTCGGTGACTTGAGTTATTCATTCCTTTCCTTCTCCTCCATGCCAGTCTGAGCTCTAGGTCCAAGTTTGTGCTCTCTCTTGACTTAGCACACCGTGGTCTCTGAGTCTGTTCTGAAATCTACTGTTTCTCGATTAGAAAATGTGCTGTGGAAGAAGCCTATTTACCATGACGTGTTCCTGTAGAATGAAAACGGGAACTTTAACATCTTCCAAGAACTCTGGGGAGTCGACAGTTTAACTAACTAGAGGTTAGATGACATCGGATAAGGCCAGTGCCATATATATTGGATGCATTGGTATATTGATAAGAGCAAACACTCCAGGAAAGTAAGTATACCTAAGTTTAACCAGACCACTGAGCTGATTAACAGCTCTCCTAGGGCTGCCCCGAAGGATTAGATTCATTTTACGTGGCTAAGAACCAATTGGTTACCTACAGCTTATTGTGGAATCCGAACCACATTATAACGAGAAATGAATTTCTATCACCAGAAATAAATTTCTCTAATTCTTCATTGGCCGGTCGGAGAATCGATCGCGGGCCCTGCAGAGTGCTAGCCGAGAACGATACCAACCCGACCAATGAGGAACTGAAAAGGGATTTGGGCATCTGGACTATACGAGGAGCAAAGAACTGGGCTGAATTTCATTAGTGAAGTGAGAGATTATCCAAGCTGAAACTTTTATTTTCGTCTAATTAACGTGACTCTGATTGGAATGATCAATACTGTTTTTTTAAGTGTGCAGCTTGTTTTATAATCTCCATTTCTCTTAAAAACCAAAGAATCTTTTATATTTTAAGTGAATAAGAAGAGACATTTGTCTTAACAAGTCTCTCACTTTTCCTCTTGGGGATTGTACTTAGCTTTCTGTAAATTTAGAACTTTATGTTGTTAAAAAAAACTTGAAACTCCTCGCCCTCCTTCCATATATTTTGTAACTCCCATGGCATGAAAATACCGAAAGTACTTTAAATTAGTAGAGAACAGAACCTGTGCAGTAAATTAGGAGATAAACTGCCCATATGTTTTCATACAGCAACGAAATAATCATTACGCTTTAGGAAAGTGTTGAGGTTCCCAGAGAGTAAAAATCGACCATTAAAACTCCCTGTCCCTCACTCATTCGCGTTAAAGAATTGTTCAGGCTTCCTTCAGCGAGTATCTTAAAATGTTTGTTGCAGGTTTTTCTTCGAGCAAGATATGCACGAGTATCTAGCTGATGGAAACAGAGTAGCCCTGAGTAGCAGATTATTGAAAGCAGCCTATTATCTGTTGATTTGTGTTTGGTTTCTGACCACTTTGGTGGTAGATAGGAAACCATGGTATTAAATTGTATGAAGGTTGTCGTGAAGATTTTTGAAGTATAATCATCTTGCTTGCCTGTTCGTCTGTGTGTTGCACATATTCAATGTCATAACTCTGTAATAGAAAAACCAAAAGGCTCATTCTTCACGGAAATTGTTTAGGACAAGATATGTCGTGACCCTGAACCGAGTTCATTTCATCGAACTCGTATTTTATGCGAAAGTTGCTTTGGATCAATGTGTTGTCATGAAACTGAAGTTGCGATATTTGGTTTATCTAACGTTTTGTTCACAGGGGGTGGGGGAAGCATGCGGGATTTGATGGATCCACGATGTTATTTCGAAACAGATGCTAAAATCTCGCATGTGTTAGTTCTTAGCCTGTAATAATTCTTCATATTTAGGTCAGAGATCATTATTATTGTATTTTCTTTCAATATTCAGACATTCCATTTTCTAGAATTGATCATTGCTCCATATTTTCTAATATTAATCCTTTCAGCCACTAAACTTCTGCGAGTTCCATGTCCCAAAACCGTGAGCTTTGATAGACTGTATTGTCTGTGAAGTTGCTGTTCATGCTGTAATACTTATTTGGTGTCATTTCACAGTAGATAAGTAGCAATTGATATTGGTTTGTTGAAAAAAGAAATAAAGTCAAAATAACGAGTTAAGAATTGCTGAAAATGACCGGTTAGGGTGTCCTACATGTCTGGGGTTTGATTTTGGAGGAAATGTCAGTGTGTTACAGGTGATCCAGAGTTTTAATTCCAGGGAAAGTTTATTGTTATTACTGTTATTACTATTAGCCAACTTGCAGTCTTAGTAGGAAAACCAGGCTACTATAATATGTCTAAGGGATTCAATAGGAAAAGTAGCCCAGTAGGATAAAGAAGTAGAGGAGTAAAGACTGAACTATGCCATAGAAGTAGCAAGGACAAACAAATGAGATAAACAGTGCTTCAAACTCCAAGGAAACTGGTATGGAACCTCACTGAAGGAAAGACAAGACTTACAATTACATGTATGTCTAGCACTCTGTGGTTCATCATATAGTCTTGGAATATCTGAATGCAAAAGCTGATCAGAAATATGACAAATTTTGTAAATCATGGGCAGTGAGATTATTTTTTGTGCAGTTGAAGAGGTGTACCAGTTATGAACTTGCAGTCGGTAATGGCACCTAGAATTTTAAATGAACTGTATGTAGTTGAAGTAACATTGCCAGTGAAAAGCTTGTGGTTGGTTGGGGAAGATGGTTTGTTACTAGTGATCCAGTGTCCAAGACCTAAGAGTCATACTATGAGCTTTGGTGGGGCTCACCATCATTCCTTACAAGTTGCACCATGTACTAATTCTAGCCAAATCTCTGTTAAAAACTCTGCAGTTTTAGTTGTACAGTCATGAGATAGGATTAGGGCAAATAATGAAGCATCATCTGCATAAGCTGTTGTTTTTTGGCCAACTCACATTTTATGGATATGCAGTGTAAAATGCTGGTTTACTATTTTGAACAACAAATATTGTAATTCATATGGTGAATTTAGTGTCCATCAACAAGTATGCTCTGCAATCTATTAGTGAAATGATATTAAGAAATGCTCCTCATCTCCGATATATTTCACTTTGGTCAAGATTGCTGGAGTCAAAGGCAGCCACTAAAGTCAAAGTCAAGCACACAAACGTTATGACCAGAATCTGTGGATATCTGTACAACATTTGAAATTTGAAAATATATCAATAAATAACGAAGCCCTTGCAAAAGCCAGACTTGAAACTATGGAACTGATGTTTTTTTGAGCGTAGAAATTCAGTTTTTTTAACAAAAAACAAAAATTTACATAATATTGTACTGCATGTGTCATGAAATAAACATTAATGTGTATCTGAAAGGTATAATAATCAAAATAGTGATGACAATTGTAATGATCATATGTTACTGTTCAAATCACTTCTGTATTAGGTAGTGAAGAAATAGTCGGAGTGAGAGGGTTGTCTGAGCTAGTGTTTATGAAAAAGATGCTTAGATTTTCAAACGTCAACAGGATGCTTGCATCTGAAGGTGGCGTGATCAGTGAGGTTGTCGATTTGCCGTTTTCTGGCAACATGAGGTTGGAGATGTGTGAACGTATGTACGCTTTCAAACTGACGCAGGTGTGGTTGATTTTGATTACCGATTACTTTGCATTTGAACCTGATAAGAGACGGTGGTCTCTGCAGATTTAGACAATAAAGTGTTAACGGAAGATGCCTTTCAGTGGACATTTTCCAGCCCTTATACATTTAGGTAATGAAGTAACAATTCCAATTCCCCAGCAAGTGCAGAAAGAACTCCTTCTCTCTAACTTGCTAAAAAAAAATGGAGCTAAGTAACAACAATCCTTACATAAAAGGAAAGGAAATATAATTTTAATATGCATATTGAGTTCATGTTATTCTGCATCTTCTCAAAGGTACTACCTAAATTGGTTGCCTTTTCTTTTGGGCAGTGAGTTACACAACCATCTGGTGTAAGCAAGGCAGTGTCTTCTGAGTTTTACAGAAGTTGCAGGTCTGAGAGTAACCCGTTATACAAGTTGCTGAGTGGTAGCTAAAGGGGTTTCTTTTTATAGTAGCGTCCATACTATCTTCATTGAGCCATACTGACAAAACTTTGATTTAATAGAACAACAGACAGTTTATTTATACAGATGTGATCAATTTCAGTGATCAAGGTCACTCAACATGCCATAATGTCTACCTTAGGTTTTACAAGAGTAAAACACTCAATGGACAGATTGCTCGGTTTCAGGTACTAGTGGAAGACGAGCATGAACGGGAGGCCAAACTGGAAGACCTACCATGCTTATTAGAACTCCATGGGAGTCAGTGAAAACTAGGTGAAGGCAAATACTAGACTTATGTGTGGTCTCGTATTTGATTTGCTCAGTGCCAGTTTCAGAAGCAAAGCCAAAAGCTCTTGAGCCATGCAGACCTCCATAAAAACCATAATTTGGAATTGCAGAAGATGGTATTCAGTAATGTCACTTCCGTAATGGATTATGTCAGATTTGGTAGTTAAATGCTGGTTACGGTGCAAAACTCTTAATGGTGAAATATAGCTTCTTAAATTATGGCTTTCCAGGCTATCCAGTATTTTTAATTCAAAAAATTATCTCGGGATCCATTGTCAGCTTAATAATTAAATTCTTTTCTATTGAGATAATTGTTCCTCGTGGTAAACTGCAGCTTCTGATCCAGTTGATGAATTGTCTTGGCTTTTCATGAATGTAAACTTTATCGATATGGTTTAATGATCTTGCTAGGGATCGAATTGCATGAAGCTGGGAATCCTGCATGCTGACGAGGCAGTTGCCAGGCTATCATAAATGGCAGCCAGGCATGAAATAAGGGCTTTCATTAGATGATAAGGTACTCTTCTTTCCTCTTCAACTAGCTCATGTTCTGCTCCCCTCCCTTTTATGTCCTTCCTTGGCTCATGCTATGCTTTTCTTTCTTTCTTCAATCGGTCATTATTTGCATTTCTCTTTGTAACTGCTTGTGTTGTACTTCCGTCTGTTCTGTTATTCAGTTTGATCTCTCTTTACGTCCCGTTATGTAAAGATACCCGACTCATAGTAAGAGGCTGGCAGTGACTATCTGCTCAAAGTCAATTCCCTTGGGTCACCCCAACAGTCCTCTCCATCTTCCCTCTTCATTGTTTTCAGCAATGTCTACCTTGGTGTACCCCTCACACGCCTTCCTTCAGGAGTCCACATTGGTGTATCCTCCATCAGTT
This sequence comes from Macrobrachium rosenbergii, assembly GCF_040412425.1. Classification (NCBI taxonomy): domain Eukaryota; kingdom Metazoa; phylum Arthropoda; class Malacostraca; order Decapoda; family Palaemonidae; genus Macrobrachium; species Macrobrachium rosenbergii. Next base: position 54,065,767 of record NC_089796.1, read on the forward strand.
TTATTTTATCTCGTATAAATACTCCCCATCTAGTTCCATGTGGACAATTTCATAGATCAGTCTCTTGTGGTGTCGCAGAATGCTGCTGGATAAATTATAATTTTGTAGAATGATCATTTTGTAGAATGATCTTACTCAAATGGCTCTTGCCATACTTTCGAGACGAGAAACAGTAGATAAAAAAATATTGAGTATATCGACTTTAGAAACCTGTAAAGATAAAAAAAAGTTGGTTTTCTTCAAAATTCGAGGCTTTCTTTTCGATGAAGTTAATGTTAGGCTAATGTACTGAGCTTAGGTCTTTGCGGTAACAAAAACTATACAATTAGGGTGTTTTTGTAATATTTAGAGCAAAAGTTCCATTTTTAGCTGCACATGTGGAGCTACCAAATTATTTAAATTATTTTGTATATCAACACTTAGAGGGTGTATGGATGCTTCGGTAAACCCCATTTAGGTATAGATGTTATTTGTCTGTAAGCAATGTTAAGCAGTTCATGCCCCCACTTCATTCGTAGCTCATTTTTCAGTTTCAAGGAGTTTAAGTTGTGGTGAACTTCGCAGAAAGTTATTGATACAAGTGACTGAGTTTGTTTCTCCTTTTTTATATTAAGTCTCTTGATTACTGAAAGTTTCTACTAGATAAATGAGAAACTACACTTACAACTGTTAATAACAATGACAAATTATTTTTACTGTGGCCCCTGGTATTATCCTGACATTGATATGTACGTGTATAGAAATTTTCTGATGTGATAACTTCAACCGGAAAATATAATTGAGAATTAAAAAATGCATAAGTATTACTTTTGCATTGTATTGAGTTTTATTATAATGACTTAAATATTACATTACGAACCTTTTTTTTTTATGTCAGCTTCCCATTCAGTTATCTGCCTGGCTGGAAAATTAAGAGGGCCACTTTGATAAAGATTAAAAGCTTAGAAAGTCTCCATTTGGTCTGAACATGAAGTGGTGCGACAGGCACAAAAGCCTAGACGTACTTATTTACGGTTCTGAATATATAAAGAGATATTATCATGAAAGCACAAAAGGATTGAAAACCACCTGAAGTTTTTGTGCCAGGTGGATAGTGGAATTATAAAGAAGCTTCTGAGTGTTCATGTATGTATGCATACGCAAAACTATACAGTATATATGCAGAAAAATCTTATGAAGTTATAAGCACGTAAAAGAAAATGATATATGGTGTTTATTTTTCTGTGAGAAATATATTGCACCCAGTCTTATTCATTAGGTAGTTGACCGTAAATGTTATTATTTGAAAGAAAGAAATTAAGCTCGATACGATTTATTAAAGAATCAAAAAGGCTTGAAGATTAGGAATTAGGAATTTCAGTCAAGAGATTTTTTAGATTATGATTGTTTTATATCTGTTTGGTGTAAGGTACACAAACAAGTAAAAAATGCGCCGAAGTCTCTTCGGCGCAATCGAGTTTTGTCTACAGCCGCTACAGCGTGTAGTCAAGAGCACCGAAAATAGATCTATCTTTCGGTGGTCTCGGTGTAATGCTGTATGAGCCGCGCCCCATGAAACTTTAACCACGGCCCGGTGGTGGCCTACCCTATAGCGTTGCCGGAAGTACGATTATGTCTAACTTTAACCTTAAATAAAATAAAAACTACTGAGGCTAGAGGGCTGCAAGTTGGTATGCTGATCATCCACCCTGCGTGCGGACAAAAAAAGTGCTGACAGAAAAAGTGCGGACGGACAGACAAAGCCGGCACGATAGTTTTCTTTTAAAGAAAACTAAAAAAAAAAGGAGACCATTTACCTCTATGATTGCAGAGACTTCTTGAGGCTTCAGTAAGACTTCAGTTTATGAGCTATCGCTAAATATGAGAGGTTTCCGAAATAGGTACCGTTTAATGAGAATGTTGGCGAAGGATATTTATAACCTAAGCATCTGTTTGTCATGTTATATAAAATTTTCCGAGAATTGTGTGCTAATGTAAAGATTTTTTTGTCAAGTTATGTACATCTCAACATAAATGTTTTTAATTTTTATATCTCGAGGCTAGTTGGATATATACTTGGTAATTTTCTTTATGATTAAGGTTATTCCACTTTGTCAGCATGGTAAAAATTGATTATTAGGAGCCTCTGTTGGTTTTGAGGAAATGATCTGGCTTGTTCCCAAAACTGCAAAGTATTGCATTGACGCCCACTATATGACTTCAAGATACGAGCAGTTAATGGCAAATTATTTTATTTAGGGGGCATGGTGTCTTAGAAAATTATTTTAAGTTATAATTGATTTCCTCGGCCAGTTTTGGCATCTAACCCTCTAGATGAGTGAGGTTCCCATGACCTACCGTCGTTGTTAAAGGGAAAGTCTTTTGTATTGAAAGTGATAACTCAGATGCGAGACTCGTCAGACCACTTAGTGATGTAATCAATAAAATATCATTTTTGTTATCTACCTCTCATGCACCCTTCACTACCTGTCTTTTATGAACTATTAAAGATAGATTTTCATCTCAAGAATGAGGTTGAATTAAGCAATTTTTTTTTTCTCCAAAAAAGATCGAATATCGACTTATTAGAATAATAACAGCTTTCACTTCTGAAGAGACAAGTGCATGTGAAATGTTACAAAACGGAATATCTGGAGAAACGTTAAGTATAATAATTAGCCGAAGACAAAGACCATCTTCTTGGAATACTGACAGTAGTACAAACAAAGCTGTCACGGGGAGACCATAGGTAGGACGACTTCTGTTTTTAAATTATAAAGTGAATTCTTGTCTGAATGGATTACGTAGTTATTGATGTCAGAAAGTTTTGCTAATGTCCTGACTCATCATCATAGAATCTCTAGAGAGAAAGTTTCTAGTATTGAAACTGAACTAGGTAATGCCACGACTGCCAGTGTGGTAGGTGAAGCTTTGGAAGGTACGCCACGCAGATGAAGAGAAAGCTTTGAATGACTGGCTTTCCCAGATACAGAGGAAACTGTCGCTCTTCATTCTTGATTACCTTTACCAGGATGGCAGAGGAATCTGAATAGCACGTACTGTTGAAAAGTCAGTTTAATTGTTAGCCGCGACTTTGTCTAATTATCATGAATACTTTTTGGAAAAAAGAAAAGCTTTCCAGAAATCAGGTACCTAGAGCCAAGATAGATAATTTGCTTGGCTGTTAAGACGTTAGTTTCCCTTATATCCATTAATTTGTCGTTCAGTGGGTCGATAGGGAATAATAGTCGGGGTGACGTCTGCTGAGCCGTGGCGGTTTCACGCACGTCTCTTCACTGACGTGAGAGAGGGAAGTGGGAACTAAATTTGAATGTACGTAGGTCAATTACAGCATTTGTCACTTTGGTTTTGAACTTTGAGGTTTGACGTGAAAAGAAATTACGTAAAAAATTTCCGTAAGCTATTGCCAAAGAAAATGTTTGGGAATTACACAATGTTTTGCAAACACACACATGTGGTTGTAGTGTCAATATGACTTCACTGAAAGAAGTGATACTGGATAACACACTGTTACCATACACTCTTTAGTAAAGCGAGAGGCCACGCGATAAAATTGGGGTGTGTAATGATTTACAGAATAAGAAACTAAAGTTCAGGCACATGGCTCTTCGAGATATTCTCGCACTTTTATTTTTAGCATAATTTATTACAAACTAAAACTCGTCACGTAATAATAGCTTTCAATCTTTCTTTGTATAGATTAGTTTGAGTGGATTTCTTGACAAGTTTTGGATTTCAAATCATGTTGACCTAACCTTTTTTTTTATGTAAATGTGATGATGCCAAAAATGTAACCATGCTTGTTGCTATCTTTTTTCAAAAACTAAATTTTTGGTAGAATGCAGATCACTTGGTGTCATTTCTATTGGTCACTGATGAAATAGCCTTTACAAATGGAAAGATTAGTGATATTTAACAGTATGACATTTTTACATGAGAATGAAACAAATACTCTTAAGTGAATGAAACCTCCCCCCACCCTTTGTCTTCCTCTGTAATACTTCCAATGCTCAGTGGTGATGTATATATGCTAGTCAAAAATTATCATATGCTCATTGGTAACACTATACCTCTATGGAACACCACAGACTGGAGATACACCTAAATTGTTTAGCTGTTTTAATAATTGCATATGAACAGATCGGTAGGATTTTGTTTTCTTAATTATTTTAGTTTAATACAATAAAGATTCATGAAGAACATCAAGAGGGATTGTGGTGGATTTCAAAATAGATTTGCATTCCTAGAAACCATATTTGAGGAGGAGCAGATAATCACTGAGGACAGGTTTAACATCAGGAATGTTCTGGGATATAGGGTAAGAAGACCTGGGATACAGGCAAGAATAAACAAAAGTAAAAGGTACAAGTAGGCAGCTTTCAGTATTAATGTAAAATAGAACGTACTCAGCACTCAAGTCTAGATAGTAAAGTTATAAGATCAAGAAGAGATGAGAGAGAAAGAGAGTATGGGTGCAAACAGGGAATGTTACTGATATTAGGATAGTAAAATAGAATTACCACTGGAATATTCTTGGGTGAAAAGCAAAAGATGAAAATTTATGTCAAAAGGAGGATGGTCAGTAATAAGGCTAGAAGAAGGGCATTGCTTGGCAGAACATTTTTGTACAGCCATGAATATGAGATATGACTGGGATAAGTAGACTGATATACTGGGAGCTGAAGAACATCTGAATTTTTTTGTGTGAATAAATGTACGGTTTTTGAAGTGGAACCAATAACAAAAGAAAATTGAGATATGGAAGACACAGAAGGTTATGATGGAATCATTACGGGGGTGATTTTAACTGAAAATAAAATGACGCCTTGTATATGAACTAAACTGCTTTACAGAATATAGAATGAGGAAACAGAGCCTGATGATTGGAAATTGGAAGCCATAGCTGAGGTAACAAAGAAAGATAACCTGACTGAATGCGGCAACTATAGAGGCATTGCGCTTTCGTTGATTGTAGCGGGAAAAATGTTCAGGACGCTTATTCTCAATAGGATGTAGAAAGAAGTTGATATGCTTCGAGGTGGACTGGCTGGTTTTAGAATGGCCATAGTTGAGCAGACGTACTGTGTAGCAGTGTAGGAAATAAAAAAAAATCTTTTCTAATAGATTTTAATGAACAGGAGAAGGCTTCTTACAGGTTTCACAGACCAATCTTATGGAAGGTTATCCGTCAATGTGGCCCTTTCGTTAAATATGTAAAGCGGATTGAAATTATCAGTGAATGAAGTGGATCCAGGGTTAATGCTGAAGGGGTCTTGTCGAGTGAATTTGCCGTAAATAATGGGGGTACTACAAGGGAATGTCATTTCACGTTTGCAGTTTTTCCCCCTCGTAGACTTGGTAGACTTGGAATATGCAGATGATGAGGGTTTAATCAGCAAAACACCACAAGGTTTTCAAGACTTGCTTAATAGAATAAATCATATTTCCTGAGGATAAGACTCAGATAAATCTAAGGAAAACAGAATAAGGAAAGCGTATGCTTAAAGGTAAGAAATAACACCAGATGGAGAAGAGAATAATGTTCATGTTCTTACGAGTTTGAATTTGGTGAAAGATTGAGAAAAAGGCAAATCGAACATGGGCAGGCTGGATAAGATTTAGAAATCAAATAGACTATGATTGCCTACAGAAGTATTGTCTGTATTTCTATAAAAGAATATTAGGAGTCAGATGGCAAGAAAGAGTTTAGAATAATTCCACAAGGGAAGTTGCAGAAGGTCTATACACAGATGAGGTAATGCTGACAGGAAGATGGAGATGGTTTGAACATCTCCCTCGCACAACCAGTGGGAGAGTATTACGTGATCCAGTTAGCTGGACCTTGTGGGCACTAGGAGAGTTGAAAAACCCGAACCTGCTTGGATAAGAACTATGAGAAGAAAGGCTGGAGATAAATGGAGGTTTGTAGATGAGGTACAGGAAAGACAGAGCCCTTTTCGTCACACGGCGTTGAAGGCGAGGTGATGAATATGGACCCCTGGTCTAAGACCATGCATGGACCTCTTTGCCACGTTTCAGATTACAACTATCCCAGGAAGAAATATGTCAGATCTCGGTAATTTGTGAATCAAGTATATGAACTAATTTTCTGTACTGATTTCAATAAGTGCTTCGTGATCACATACTGTTTATTTACTAGAATAAATTAATTTAGCTGAATCCAGACCAATTCCACTGTTTTATCCAGTTTTCTCGACGTGAAACTCGGTCATTTACAAAGGAACGTAGGTGATAGTAATTGAGGAATGTGTGTAAATGACGCATAAGGAAAGGAGACAAGACAAAGACAGTATGACTGTAAAATTGAAAATGTCTTGGATATTTTGGTGAATAAATGTACAGGAGTCATATTTATAGAGGGCTCCAGTAGTCTCATAATGTGTGCAGATGTGGGGGAGGCGGATAACTTGCATGTATCGGAGAGAGTAAGTGATAAGTTTGTTATATCTGGACTAGACTAGACACGTTTCTCCTTGTCTCATATTTTGACTTTTCTAGATGGACGAATTGAGGTCTTTTGCTTTTTAGGTTTGTATAAATTTTTCTTAAACGAAGCAAAAGCTTCTCTGCTGCTTAGGAATCGAGTTACGTATCTATTTTGGTTTTATTCTTCAGGAATAAGAGGCAATCGTTGTGTTTGTCACTTTTATATCGTTGTATATTTAACTTTCAAATATAATTGGTTCTTTATATTATGTTTCGTTTATAACTGAAATTCATCCATATAATACTGCTACATTGTGTCCTTCTCCAACATCAGTTTGTGATGCCCTAACCACCACAGAAAATTACAGAATGATTTACAATGTAAATTTTATTAAAAGTGTAAATGAAAGAATTTAGCGTAACGTTTCACATATTACCATTTCAGCACGTTGATTATTTTGGGTAATAACATAGCTCCTCCTCCCCCCCCAAATCTAGATGTTCATAAATGCTTTGTGATGACCTACGACTGAGTATTTAGTAATACTTTCCATCGGTATTCTCTAAAGAACTTAAGTTGTTGATGCGATATCAGATCTCTCCCGGTAATTTTGTTATGAAAGGATCCGTGAAGTTTCGGCTATAGCGTCTGACCTGAGATGAAAGTTTCCGCCAATCCTGTTACGGAAGCAAACACCTCTTTGTCAAAACAGCCGAGGCCATTGTTGGAATATAAAGGGCTTTTTGGATCGAAATTTGTTGAACTGAGAGCTAATTTTCAGTTCTGTTTGTCTGATAATCAATTTGCTGTTCAAGTTTTTGTTTCCAAATAGTAATTATATTGTTAATTATAATAGTAATGATACTATTTTCGATTTAACTTATGGCATTTTTTAAAATCGTGTAAGAGATATATTAATTTTCCGGTACCACCCTGTCGGTGGGTGTACCATTAGTGCATCTCGTGCGGGGCATTGTAGGCATTACTGCAGGATGTTTATGGCCACTAGCTGTACCCACTTTTCACAGCCAGCTGTTACTTCTTAGTGGAACTGCGGCATCGTCTCCCAGTTCCACTTTTAGATTCTTCATTTCCTTTATTTTCTGGATCTCTTTATCCTGCTGTCCAACCACTCCAACTCCTTGTTTTTAGTGTCTTAGCGCTTTATGGTCGAAAGTGCCCCAGTGCTTCCCTTGACAACTTATGTTATTTTCATCTTGCTCTCTAGCCATTACTCTTTAGTGAATCCTAGTTTCACATGAGATCCCCGTACTTGGTCTTATTGATTTTGAATCTATTTTGCAACCCAACCACTCCAACTTCCTCTTTTCACTGTCTCAAGCGCTGAATGGCTGACAGTGCCCCAGTGTTTGTCTTTAAAACCTAAATGTCATGACTCAGTCATTCTTTACTGTACCAACATTTATTTCCTTGTAGGTCTTTCACTTTGAAATTAATCGTCACGAAGATTTTTAGACATTTTTAGAAGACAGATGGCCCATATACAATTACCTTTCCATTGTTTTTTCATATATTGTGTTAAATGCCTTCCTGTCAGTGTCCTAATAATAGTTAGATTTCATCATCTGGCCGATCATCATTATCATAAAAAGTAGCGCGAGCCTAATGCACTCCATTGGTGAAAATCAGATTTTTTAAAACTGAAAAATACAGGAAATATTAGGCAAATGCTTTGTAGCTTTACGTTAGCAAGTACTGTTATTATTTGAGATTACATTTTTTCTTAACTGTATGCGGTTCTCGAAATCTTTGTGCATAAGCCCGTCAAGATTTCATGGCTTGATGATTATGGGATCGTGTTTCTAACCTTAATTTCCCTATCATTTTTAAAGTAATTGTTTTCTTTGTCAGTGGTTCTGAAGAGGTAATGGAGGGATTTCGTGGAAAACCGCCGGTTTTCTATTTCGCTGGGTATTGATAGAATTTTTTCTTGATGGGAAAGTGTTTTATATAACATAGTAATGTACATTGTGGGGCTGTTTTTCGCTAAGTGCTAATAGCAGTTTTTTTTTTTTTAGAAATAAGGAAGTGTTTTAGAAGAGTTTTCCAGTTGACCTATTTATTTTTAGTTAGGCAACAATAGGCTTATTTTGTTAATTTTCCCTCGGGAACCTTTGTATCCCTCAGTTTTCTCAGTCGATTATTTTGCTGTCGCTCTCTGTCACTGGCTTACCTGTCCGGTTTCTGTCTCCCCTTCGGTAGATTTTGGTTTGGATTAAGAGTGCGCTGTTCCGTCATTTTTTAACGTATTTCCACATGGAAATGCCAAAGGAAGTATAGGGAGAAAACTGGGAAACCTTCTGTACGCTTTACGTCTTCCATACTCTGTCAAGTGGGATTTACAGCAGTAAACAAAGTGCCATGACCGAAGTTTGGAGACAGAGTCTGAGAAGGCTGCCATGCTGGCGAGGAATGTCAGGAGTTGCAAGGAGAATTGGCGTTACGGGGCCATTCATTCATTTTTTTTTTAGGAATTATCCTATTGATTTCTTATGGTGCATTCTTATACAATTAGATAATTCTCTCTCTCTCTCTCTCTCTCTCTCTCTCTCTCTCTCTCTCTCTCTCTCTCTCTCTCTCTCTCCTCACTTTACAGTTATGTCTTCGAGAGGGGTCTCACGTTGTTCGAAGGCAGTTTTATTGGTTATTGCAATATGTCTTTCAGTCGCTGTAATTTACTCCTTTAAGTTAGAGGGAGGTGTAAATGTGTAAATAACCGAGAACCTCAAAATACGCCATTGCAGAGTGAAATAGCATAACATACGTGGTTAGTTCCCCTGAATAATTAAAGTCAGTAAGTAACGCTAAAACGAGTGTAGTGAACCAAAAATTGGGGAGAATTTGGTTCTTGTCATGTTTCTCATAACTGAATTTGCCAAGGGTCACATGAGTCTGCTGTCAATTTTCCGCTCGACGGGATCTTCCATCATTCGGAAATTCAGACGCTTTTATTATTCCCCCTTTCGTTTGCCGGTATTTATTTTGGCTACTGAATAAGGAGCAGGTCGATAAAAATTTAATTTGGGCGGTGAAATTTACATCGATCCCCGGAACAGGGTGAGGTTCGTAGACTGGAAACTTGAGAAATATTGGGAAATCGTAGCCCAGTTAAATCGGTCATATCTTAAGTTTAATGTTTATATATATATATATATATATATATATATATATATATATATATATATATATATATATATATATATTGTTATACTCCTTTATTAATGCAAGAGCCACAGCAAATCTTCATTTATATTATAATTCACTTCTCAGAATCAGTTGCCAAAATAGACAAAGATTCCGGACAAAAAAAAATAACACAGATCTCAAGCAAGAAGCGACACTTAGGAGAGGAAAGCAAACCAAGAACAAAAACCTTAACAATTAATTTATTAACAATAAGTAAACTTAAATATTACAAAGGAACGTCCCCAAAAAACTGATCTAGGGACAGGAAAACTCACTTGCAAACAAAACCTCAATCACTACCACCATTCTCCTAGCTAACTATCATATCCAGTAGAATAAGAGAAAGAACTAGGAGGATAGAAAACAACACTTATACAAAATCGAATTTCAACTATCACACGATAGAAAAGAGGCATAAGAGAGGAAAAAATATATAAACCTAATATTTCTAGTACATAATAAACAATAACAAGGGAAACCATTACCGTTTCACTGAGGAAAATATAAACATTAAATAGCTTATTTAGCTAAGTATTAAGGCAACATCAAAAACACTCGGGAAAAAAAATACATGGGGTGACGAGATGACGATGGTCCTGGCGATGACCCAACAATCCAGTATGTATGAGTATCGATATTAATATAACAAATAGCGAAGAATTATATATATATCTCACCCTTCTTCGAACTCAGAGGGCCTCCTGACGACTCAGGAGACAACGTTACGCACTCTCATGTGGGCAAACAGGTTGACCCACAGCACAGCTCAAAGGCAAGAGGGCGCAAGGCAGACCTCAACACTGCAACTCAGCACAGGATACTGTCCGTAGGAGCGTTCTTACGATATTCTCAGGACACGACCCGAAGAAAAACAGAGACCCTTGATAATATTCCAGAGGTCAGCGAGTGCACAAAAAAGTGGAGCCGAAAGTCCTTTCGTTATTTCAGGAAGACGGGAGAACAATAGGGAAATGAATACTAGAACAGCATGCTCGTTGAATATGAAAGGATAAAAACAAACGGGTGAAATACTACAATACCAAATATGATTCATCTACTGTTATTTTGTTAAAAATAGAAATAATCAATTATGATAATATATATATATGAGTCGTCTATTATTTGTGTTGGTTGAATATTTGTTGATACTATTATTTCGTTTTGTTTTTTTGTTCGTTGTTTGGTAGCGATTTGAAGTCAGCGAGATGGGTCGCCATTCATGTTAATTTTTCGAAACAAGCTACGACCGAGAGTTGATTAGTAAACTGATTTCCTTTAAGCCGCGATTTATATTACAGAAATAGGCCTATTTTTCACTTGATTAAATTTAACTTTGAAAACAGAAGGGCACACTCCCTGTTTGTCAAGGTAAAATTGAGACCCTTTTGCAAAAGAAAAATTTATTACGGTGCGTCACATTGAGTCAGATCACCTTTCTTTAGCATTTTTTTATTGACTTACATTCGCAATCATCACTCCATGTTCTGCACAATAAGCTAGTTAATGTTCAGTTGAAACGCCGTTCATTTAAGAATGCTGTCTTGGTGTTGCGAAACTCCCAGCGATGAGTCAAGTTGACTAATGAGTCTTCTTTGGTAATTGCACCTTGCTGTTTCTCATGAATAATAAAATGCACCTCATTTTGCTCTTAATTTTTGCATTCATTTACATACATCAGCGTTTCTCATTTCACTCTGCAGTCAAGTTTCTTATTTTATTTCGTGGTATATAACCCAGTTCTATGAATTAGCTTTTAATAAACAATATTTTACATAGATTTATGTATGTGTATGTATGTGTGTGTATATATATATATATAGATATATATATATATATATATATATATATATATATATATATATATATATATATATATATATATATATATATATATATATATATATATATATATATATATATATATATATATATATACATGCATATATATATGCAGATTTCGTCGAATTCAATGAATTTTGGTTGTTGATCAACTTTTTATTAGTTTCACAATACTTTCTAAATCTTCTACGTTCTTCCAAATGTAGTTGATGGATAAAGAAACGAAAACTAACTCTGTTCCATTTACTGGGAACACAAAACTTCAGCTGTCCAATCACTTGTCGTGACCTCTTCAAAGTGCACTCCATTATCGTTGTTGTTGTTTTTTATTAAACTGGCTTTATGCCAGCACGGGCTCTTGCTCATAGAGCAGCACGTAAGTCATTTAGAATATGAGTAGGTGAAAGTGTATAGGATATGAAAGTGATTACTTTATTTGTGATTTATGGGCGTGCCAGTGAAATGGTGTGAAATGAAAGGTTGACAGGCGAGGTTACGAACCTCTTTGAGCCCTAAGGCACCCGTCACTTGGAGAGAAAGAGCGATAGTAGCGAGTCCTGGCAGGTGGTAGATAGCCAGTAAGGAATATAAGGAAATATTTATCGCCGGAGAAAAATCGGGAAAAATAGATCTTTTAGTGGTAGGGATCGATGCAGGAAAATGAAATTTTAAGTTTTAGAAAAAGCAGCACAATGGAACGATAATTGAAAAATTAGGTCTTTAGATGTGAGCCGGCCGAAAAAGGGAAAGGAAGGGCTTTAGTGGGAGAGACAGGATAGTTGCCAGTCAAATGACTAACAGCAATGAGGGTATTTTTTATTTCTTCGGCGCAGCTGTCTAAGGATCTCAGCGGGGCAGTGAACGCCATTTCGGTCATAAGATTCGTTAATGAGAGACATTAGAATCCCATGAAAGTAATCATCTGACGGCGTTGATGGTCTGATGTCCAACCAGTTACAGGTTTTCTTCAGAATATTGTAGAGGTGTCTTTGAGTTATTAATATTCTTTGCTCATGTCTGGCGGTGAAGGCGACCTTGAGGCTTGAGATTCGGAGTCGGGATTGGGAATAAGTTGAGAAGGAAGGGAAAAGGCTTGAGATTCAGGGTTGGGAGTGGATTGAGGAGGGGTTAGGGGTGTTGGCTATTCAGTCTGAATCCCTTTCTCATGACACAAAACAGGCACTGCTTCCACCACTTGTTTGGTAGGTACAACTCGTTGGTCTAGATCCGGTGCTGGTGTAGGCGTTGGTCTTAATTGACTGGCTCTTGCTTGCAGCTGTGCAATGCTGCATAGTCGGGCAGTGCAAACGTTTAAACCACACATGATGACCTTCAGAAGAGTTGGGGCACTTGGGTGTCGTGGGTTCTCCTTTTTAAAAGGAGCACCTGAGAGGCTCAGGAACATATGTTTTTTGTGTGTGGGGAAGTATCCCCATATCCTAAGCCATACTTTGCTCGGGACTGGTCCTCTGAAGGTAGCAAGGATCTTCTGTGGAGATGCTTTGTATCTGGTTGAACAGCTCTCTACGTTCACAATATGGGGAAGCTCCAGAAGAGGATCCAAAGGGAGCTCTGTTGGATAATTGCAGATGATGGCCGTGTTTAGCTTCTCATTGGGATTGAGTAGCTGGAAAGCCATGTAAGTCTTCAGGAGGTCGACTGAAGCTCGGTCTGTTGTTGTTGTTTTAGATTTAGCTGGCCTTGTGCCAGCACGGGCTCTTGCTCCTAGAGCAGGCCGTAAAAAGCTCAGTCTTTTGCGTTTCTTGTTTTATTACATGATGCGGACGGAATTGTAGCGTCCATAAATGTTAACTACATTTAAATACAGTACAATAGAATAAATTACAAAAATTATTTTTCGGAATTTAAGTTGTACAAAATTAACACGTTACAATAAGATTTACATTAATCAAAAATTTTATGTAGGTGAACTATAATGGAAATAAAAACCACGTGTTTTGGTTGTTTGGCAACAAACGAAAATTTAAACAGAGGTGCGGGATATGGATTACGGGGAAAGGGTGAAGGGCAAGGGACTGAGGGGGGGAAGGATTTAGAGAGAGAGAGAGAGAGAGAGAGAGAGAGAGAGAGAGAGAGAGAGAGGCGTGATTCAAGAAGCGTTGTTGCCATTGCTTGAGTTATTTACTATCTCAAATAAAGGCAACAACGCTTCTTGAATCGCCTCTCTCTCTCTCTCTCTCTCTCTCTCTCTCTCTCTCTCTCTCTCTCTCAGTTCCTTGCCCTTCACCCTTTCCCGGTAATCTGTATCCCCGCACAGACATTATAGTAATGGATAAATGGGACAGTCACCACAGTAATACCTGGATAAAAGGGAGTGTCAGCACAGTAATACTTGGATAAATGGGACAGCCAGAACAATAATACCTGGATAAATGGGACAGTCACCACAGTAATACTTGGATAAATGGGACAGTCACCACAGTAATGTCTGGATAAAAGGGACAGTCAAACACAGTAACACCTGGATAAATGGGACAGTCAGAACAGTAATAGCTGGATCACTGGGACAGTCAGAACAGTAATACCTGGAGAAATGGACAGACACCACAGTAATACCTGGATAAAAGGGACAGTCAACACAGTAATATCTGAATAAATGGGTCAGTCACTGCAGTAATACCTGGATAAATGGGACAGTCAGAACAGTAATACCTGGATAAATGGGACAGTTACCAAGGTAATATCTGGATATATGGGATAGTCAGCACAGTTATATTTGGATAAAAGGGAAAGTTAGTACAGTAATACATGGATAAAAGGGACAGTCACCACAGTAATTAATACCTGGAACAATGGGATAGTTACCACAGTAATATCTGGATAGATGGGGCAGTTAGCACAGTTATATTTGGATAAAGGGGACGGTCAGAAACAGTAATTACTGGATAAAAGGAACAGTCAGCACAAGGAGGTGCAGGAAAATTTTTCTGAGTCCTTCAGAGTTTTCTTGGGCAGTGCTGGATTGGTCAGTTAGTAGAAATATTGAAAATGCTTTTCAGTCACAACAGTAATATCTGGATAAAAGGGACAGAAAGCACAGTAATACCTGGTTAAAGGTGACAGACAGCATAGTAATACCAGGATAAAAGAAACAGTCACCACAATAATACCCGGATAAAAGGGACAGTCACCACAGTAATACCGGGATAAAAGGGACAGACAGCACAGTAATACCTGGATAAAAGGGACAGTCGCCACAGTAATACCTGGATAACAGGGACAGACAGCATAGTAATACTTGGATAAAAGGGGCAGTCACCACAGTAATACTTGGATAAAGGGGACAGACAGCACAGTAATAAATGGATAAAAGAGACAGTCACCACAGTAATACTTGGATAAAAGGGACAGTCACCACAGTAATACCTGGATAAAAGGGACAGACAACACAGTGATACCTGGTTAAAGGGGACAGACATTACAGTAACACCTGGTTAAAGGGGGCAGACAGCATAGTAAAACCTGGGTAAAAGGGACAATCACCACAGTAATACCTGGATGAAAGGGACAGACTTGGTTAAAGGGATAGACAGTACAGTAATGTCTGGTTAAAGGTGTCAGACAGTACAGCAATACCTGGATAAAAGGGACAGTGACCACAGGATTACTTGGATGAAAGGAACACTCACCACAGTAATATGTGGATAAAAGGGACAGACAGAAAAGTAGTACCTTGATAAAAGGGACAGTCACCACAGTAATTTCTGGATTAAAGGGACAGTCATCACAGTAATACCTGGATAAAAGGGACATACCACACATTAATTCCTGGATAAAAGGGACAGTCACAACAGTAATACCTGTCAGTTCACCCACGATTGTTCGGAGGATTAACGTTCGTATGAAAAAAGTAGAACTGTCAGTCGGAGTCGGACTCTCTCCCCTCTCTCCCTTCTCCCTCCCCTCCCCTTCCCTCTTCCCTCTTCCTTCCCCTTCCCCCTCCCCTTTCCCCACCCTCTACACGTAGACTGTCATTCAGTTTTCCCGGGAAGCACCGGGTTGGTCAGCTAGTGTATATATGTATATATATATATATATATATATATATATATATATATATATATATATATATATATATATATATATATATATATATATATGTGTGTGTAAAGTATAATGTGCGCACACGTGTGTGTGTTTGCAGTCATGAATTTTGTATTTTACTGTATACTTGACGTCCTTCAACTCCTGTATCAGCGTAATGACAAAGTATGTATGTCTCAGATTTTGAAGTAAACCTGTCACAATCGGTTGTGCGTTACAAAATTGAAGTGTTGACTAGGTCGTTTTTTTTTTAGTTTTTCTTTGCCTGGTAGAAGTTTGAGTGAAACTACTATAAAAGCTTTAGAGACTGATTCCCGAAATGGAGGCAAATGACTTGAACGTGAAGAAGGAGTAAATAGACGACTTCACAGTCCTCCCGACCTTCTAGTTTTCTATTTGAATGGTGAAAAATATTGCAGACCAGTGCAGTCGTTTTCTCACATTCTTACTTACGCACATGCATTCATATGGGTACGTAAGGAAAATGCTCTTGCAGTTGCAGTCATGATTTATAGGTGCTTATTGAAGCTGGTTGAGCTTTGAGCGAATAGCATCCTTATGTATAGTACTATTTATGTTTTACTGTGTCATATATAATTCATAATAATTTGATTTAAAGCTGATTAAATTTTGTGCTTTGTTGTTTACCTAATTAATGATGTACTTGTTGTGTCATTAACTTCAAAAAAGTAGCCTTGGTGGTTTATCTCTAAACATTTTGAATATTTGTTTCTTCCTATGGGAGTACAAACACGTCGCGTTTCATATATGGATTCCTCTTTCTGTACATGTGCTGGACGGCTGTGTTCTGATTTCAGAGAACAGAAAAACACAGGTAGGCCTAGGACATAATGCCTTTCTCTCGTCAACCTACGCTCGCCGTTCGTCTTTCCGGCCACGATTGAATGTGAATACTTAATACAGTTCATGCAATTGCAACCTTTTTGTGCATTCAGTACGTGCTTGCTCTTTGTTCTGAATGCTGTTGTCATGAACGCCAAGCCTGATCCTCGTCGCAATACTGGGCGCGATAAACATGGTAGAAAGAACAGATATTTGCTTGTATGGCAGAACTGGAGGCCTTCAAAAATGGGAAAGGGATTTGGCTTGCCTACAAGGGGAGGGTGGGAGTATCCCTAGCCAAGCCGTGTGACTACAGTGAAGCGCTAATTGTGGCCAAAATAACCAAGATATTGAGGAAGCAGATGCTTGAACATGATACACAGTATAATGGGAGCTTAACAGTAGACACTACAAGAGAATCTGTGCCACCAATTTTGCTGAAATTTGTAAGTGTGCTGTAAAATGATGAGGATATAAAACCAAGCTTACATATGGATCATCATCTGCTGATTAGCTTCAGCACAATTTTTGTAATTCAGTTATTGGAAGACTCTAGCATCTTCAACAGTTGCCAGACATTCCAAGTCACAAAAACTTTCCTTTCCAATATACATTGGTCTCCTGGTCTTTGAAAAACAAGAAAATACCAATGAATTGATACACCTCATCAACATGGAATCAGCATCAGCTATGATAGGGTTCTGGAATTGACAAAAGTATGGGGAGAAGCAGCTGCAGCGAGGGTTGTGGAAGGAGAATTAGTTTTTCCCACTCCACTCAGAAAAGGGCTCTTTACAACTTGCACTGTTGACATTTTGAACCATAATTCAAGTGTCACAAGAGCGTCAACATCCCTCCATGGGACAGGCATGTCTGTATTTCAGCATCCAATCAGTGATAAGAAAGGTGAAGTCCAAAGTATAGCAAAGTGTAAAAAAAAAAAAAAAAATTACTTTCTCTTCCTGAATATAGACAAATGTACCACATGCCTACTTTATACATAAATATGCCCTCCCTTTATCCAGTGGAAGTCTAGAACACTAACAGGTTGTGCTATCTAAACACATTTCTCGTGAGTATGAATGGCTTGAGAAAGTAAGTCTGTTGGACAAGAGTGAAATGCTGTGTCCATATCTTGGGCACCACATCTTGCTTTTCATATGCAACAGGCACCCTTTTAAGTAAGTTTGTCATCAGTGTTGTCTCTTTTCCAAGAGTCAGCTCATTCAGTGAGAATGACGAAACATGCCGTGGATATTGCAAGATTAGTATCCATTTTCTCAGTCTCAGCCACACCCCAGTTCTAGCAGCTGATCAGGCACTATTGGCACCCTTTGCAGTATGGTAGCACAGCAGTCAAGTTGGAGGCTTGCTTTTACTGTAGAAATAACAGCATTCAAAATTCTTGATGATTGCTTGAGAGACAGTGGTTTGACTGGAGCTCTTGCAGAAGCAGAAATAGCTACTCCGGAAACAGCAGATTCATTTTCTCTACTCCACGTGTGAAGAGTACATGTTTAAGCCCATCAGGTAAAAACCTGCAGTTGATATCAGCTGCACAAAGCCACCTGTATGGCATATATCCAGGAAGCAGAAGAAGAAAGTGAGCCAAGTTTTGAAAGCAGAATCAGAAATTGAGAGTCAGTGTCCACTTTGGGAAGCTTGTGCTTCAGCTAAAACTGTTATAGTTTTCATTTACATCAGGTCGTGCTCGGAGTCAAAATTCAAATTGAACAGAGATGTGCTGCTCGAACTTATTCCTTTCTATTTAGCCCATGACCTTGCATCTATGTCCTGTGGCTTTCAGTCCAAAACGACACATATATTGAGTTCTCAAAGGGAACTTTCGCTGTTCATAAAACCACTCTGCTTTTTTTTCCTCAGTTCCTATAGAGCAAGCACATGAGCAGAATAATGATCATGTGAAAGGAGATGGAGCCATTGGCCATTTGAATATCCAGATGCTGTTAGAAGGTGGACAGTTGCTGGTCCTGAAGTAAGCCGCCTGATTGATGAGTTTGAGAATAGAAGTGATGCTGATGCAAAGTCTGAGGAAAGGCATCATGATGAAACTGAAAGTGTGCTGAAGAGGTTTATTGAAATGGTTGAGAACCTATGAAAAGTAATCAGAGAAATGTACAACCCTTTTGAGGGAGTTTCAGTGGCTGTGATTGTGTTGAACAGCAATGAAATTATGGACAGCAGAGTTAGTGAATCCTTGATATCCATGAAGAACCTTGGAAAGGCACAATTCACAAAATTTATTGAGAGACTTAAGACACCAAGCAGATTGTATGAGCCAGTACACAACATCAAAATTTTACTGTTCAGTAGCAAGGTGCCTGCTACAGTTGCTGCCTTTGCTAGAACAGCATGACGAAGAACCTGTCGCTGATGTTATGATAATGGATGGTGTAGCACTTGTAAATGTTCTGAGACCAACAAAAGGGGCTACATTTTTTGAGTCTTATGCAAAAGATGAATTCCTGTCCGAGGTAAAGAAGCACATACGGAAATACAAACAAGCATATGTTGTATTCAATGTACAGTACAGTATATAGGGCAGACAATACGAAAACACAAGCAAGGAAAAAAAAGAGCGATCAGCACTGCAAAAACTCCTGGAAATTAGGCCAGCTTTCTCAGGAATGACCAGAACAAAAGTGAACTTTTTGCATATTTGGCAGACATAATCGTTCAATTTCAAGCAGATGATACAACGTGCATTATTGTAACCAAAGGGGATGCTGCACTTTGAAGCAAAGCTGAACTGGACACTACTGACCTACAAGGCTGAACTCACAAAGAAGCAGGTACTAGGCTAGAGTCTTTTTGCCTGCTGTATATGCTACAAAGCATGAAGACATCTCAGTGCAATCATATACAATTCAAACACTGACGCTGTCATCACAGCAGTATCTAGTATGGACAACAGAAAGAGATGGCATTTCAGAGTTTAACCTTATGCTGCTAGTCTGTGTCCCTCCCTGCGCTAATACCCATTTATACACACACGAAACTAGTATTTATTTGATGATAGATTATGGCGTTCAGTGGCTGCTGCTAATCTGCCCACTTCTAGGTTTAGAAGACAGAGGATATAGTGAATCCTCAGCTGTAGGTGTCATGAAAGTGAAGCAGATGAAAAGGAATCTTTAAAACTGTATTGTGAATTGAAAGGAATGAATTGTTTGTGGGATTTTGTCTACTTCCTGGATTTCCTTTGAACAGCTAATTCCGCGTATAATCTGTTCCTTTACCATCAGACATTCTTTCATTCCGCTGAGTAATTTACAGAAAGAGGTGAACTTTTATTTATCTTTCTTCTTTTTCTGAAACTAGTGGTACTTGCTAATTAATGATCGTTTTATGTAATCTAAGGTCGTTCAGTGTTAATCTGGTCTCTGTTAGCAGGTAATGCTTAAAGCATAGTTTTAAGCCATGGTACATCAGTTATATAAGGGATTTTCTCTCTCTCGGTCTCATATTAATGTCGCTTTCCCATGTTTCATTGTCTTCATCAGTTGATTTGCCAGTGATTTTATATTTTTAGGGACGACATCAAATCATTGTTCGTGAAATCAATTATGGGTCACAAGTGTAATGATGTTAGGTGAAAAGAGGTGTACTCAGTGGAGGTATTATTATTTCTTCTAGAATGGATCCTTCTCTCACTTTATATGATTATGCTTTAGAGTAAACGTAATGCTTCTCTCTGTGTATTAACTATCACTTTTCTTTTACCGCAGGTATGGGTCTCTGGACTGCCATGGGGATCCTGGGGAATTATTTCCTTCGTCTTCAGTGAGTTTATTATTATAATCTATGTTGCGATATTTTCTTTTAAGCATATTTTGTGCAGTGCTTGGGTCAGTAGCTTGGATACGAATTTAGTTGTAAGCCAGGTAATTATTGCAGCAATCCTTGCATATATTGTTTTGGAACAATATATGTAAAGAATTTTGTAGAGATATTTATTTATGTATTTTAAATTCTTTGTCCAACTATACGTGTTCGTCACTTCAGTAAGAATGACCCTCCCTGACTACATAAGAATTGAACAGTACAATCTGGTTTTGTGAGAGAATATTCTATGGAATGAACACGCTCTGAATTTCAAATTATCAGGTGTTCGATTTCGTTAAGTTTTAACAGGATTCGTCATGATAAACAAAACTGGGCTCCACGTTCACTTTAGTTTAATTTGTTCAACAGATTCGTAACAAGACACCTGCATTCAAATCGCATTTATATATTCTTTATCCATTTACGTGGACCTTCATGTCCTGGCTATGTGCATTAGGTAATTCTCAGGAGGATTCTTTCCCACTGGTTTCATCATCGTTTTAGTTCCCGGGTGCAGTCTTCAAGGTTTGGTTGTAATTTTTCCTTTTCAATTTCTTCAATTGTAATTATTTACCATTATTATGGTTCCTGCCTGGATTTATCGTGAATGTTGAAGACAGTACTTCATTTTCTGTATGAGTTAGGTAAATTTATGTTTCATTGCTGCCATTGTGGTAAGAACTGTAACCTGTTCTTTGGAGTTTCACCGTTATAAAGCGTTAGAAACGCTACTATTTTAAAACACGTCTTTAAAGGTTCCTATTTATTGTGCCAACTCTGAGATTACCATTGTATAATTACACACAGTCAGGCGGACAACCACATATAGGAAGGGTTGCGGGGAGGGGTACCCATTGAGAGCGTTTGGATGTGTGTGTCGTTTAAGATAACCGTGCCTTTTGTCATGGTCTGTTGGTAAATATAACTTCAAAAATGTCGAGGATACCGGGAGAGACAATAGCCGCAAACTGAATTACATGGGCATTACAACTGTCATACCCATGACCTATACACCGCATAAATTTGCCTTTGTATACTGGTTTTTTATCACCACTAGATTGACGGGGTCGCTCTCAGGTGACCTTTGCTCTGCGACAGTATTACGTAAAAATTTGCGTCATGTCCTTATTGTACGAAATGTTCTAATTCCTTTCTTTTGCCTCCCGGAAAAGGAGACAGCCACAGTTGTCTCTTTCACTAGGCGAGGTAACTATATAACCATCAAGTGGTCAAAAATATTGATAATTACTGACGTTTTTGATGAAAGACTGTATCTTATTATGAAAAATATTATCTTGGATTTTGTAACAGTAACGGAAAATATTTTCCTTCCATGTAAGTAGTGCAGGTTTTGAAATTGGTAAGATTAAAACAAACCACAAATAATCGTGTACAGTTCAGAGGCCACTGACCCAATAGTGTTCCTGGAATTGGATTCAAGTGGCTTGTGCTTATTTCCCGGTAAACATTCTTCCCTTTTATAAGAGATCGTTTTGCCATGTTTAAGTAGACATTGATTTTGTGCGCTCTGCCTAGATGGCGATTCCCTGTTTCATTAATGTCCAGTAGTGGATAGGAAGGAAGCAACATCGTGGAACTTGTGAAGGGGAGAGTGGGAGAGGGTGAGACACGTGGAATGGGTTACCGGTAGATGTGGAGAAACGTAAGAGAAAGGAATTTTAGATTTTATTTAAGTGGAGAAAGCGAAAAACGAGTCGTGGATGCGTATCTGGGATGCATAAGTAAAAGGAGAATTTATGGGAAGTAATAGGAATGGGCCAGAGGCAGCAGCGTCGAAGCGAGTGGTTGTAGTAATGTATATGTGAATGGAAATCTCTTGAAATTCTAATATTGTTGGGTAACTGTCATTTCATGTGAAGAGTGTAACTTGCTCTATTGATTCGTGATCTAGTCTAAAATGTATGTTTATATGGCTTCTTTTTAAGTGCTGTAGATGCATATAAACTGAGCTAAATAAATGTATATATATATATATATATATATATATATATATATATATATATATATATATATATATATATATATATATATATATGTGTGTGTGTGTGTGTGTGTGTGTGTGTGTGTGTGTGTTGCTTGGGTGACTGAGTATTGCACAGCGGTGTGTCACTGGGTCCATGTCCTGTCTGCTTCTGTCCTTGTTGACCCCTGTTCAGCCTTATATGTCCTCTCTTCCCTGCTGGTGTTTGTCGCCCTGGGCAGTTCAGGTGTCCCTCTTCTTCAAGCAAGATTCCTGTTAGTTTCCACTGCAGGCAATTCACACGGTCACTGGGAAGCAAGGTTTTGCCGGGAAAAGAGGAGTCTTCGGTCAGCAGAGCCATAAAAACAGATTAAGATAGGCGCTTTTGGAGAGGCTTAGGAGGTTTAACGACTGAGGGTGCTGTGACCCTGACGAATCAGTTGTCAAATTTAATTAACAGGGAGTGTCTTAAGGTGTGTCTCCTTGGCTCTCTGTGTGGGCTTCATAACAAGGAAGCTTGGAGGGCTGTGAAGTAGTGATACTTTTAGCAGCTTCCCCTAAATGTAGACATTTTACACCTTTTTCGGGTGTGAATGTCTGCAAATCAGCCCGAATGCTTACAATTTACTAAGTTTGTCGTAGAGCCTTTGCAAAAACATGTTAGGATAATCTTATACTAAAGTATCTGCTTTTAAAAGTGATCAAGTTTGAAAGTTAGCATGCATGAGATAGTTATGCAGCACCTGCAATTTTAATTTTAGTTTTAATTTTAGTTTTTGTAATTTGAATATGAAACCGATTAATGATGTGAATTATACAACAGTGATTCTTAATGTATGTTAAACATAAAGACTCATGCATATAGACTAGGAAAGGTTTCTGCCTGCTAGGGTAGATACCAGACTTAGCTAAAAGGAGGTACAATTTCATACAAATCTAAGTGCCTTGTTGAGGTTCTGCATCATAGGTATTTGTGTGACTACTCAGTGAGTGCCACAATACTTTCCTAAGGGGTGGCACTGTGCCAGGTGTGGCACTAGTGTCACAAAGGCCTAGTGGCTCCGTAATATACAACTAAATTCCTTTTGGAAGGGTTTAGGTGTGCAGTGCAAGCAATTACATGGAAAGGAAAATCAGTGACTCATAGGGCCAGGAGATCTGGTGGCTGGCACTTGGCATTGGGCAAGGTGCGATAATGAGGTTATAAATGATTAAAGTTACAAGGAGAAAGTAATTTACAAGTTTACAAGGAGTGATAGTAAGGGAAGTAACTTGGCATCCTACTCTGCTTTGGGTGCCAAATTACTCAAAGTGGGGCACTGTGCCATATGGGCACGAGTGCCAGCGCAGCTTGCTGGCTCTATTAGGCTACCTGGATGTTCTACACTGCTGATTTTTCTGCCTTGAATTTCTCTTAGGTTGTTGGTTCGATGTTGTAAGAGTAGTCTGTGGAACCAAGTCCGGGGAAGGCGCTGGAGTACCACCTACTCCGGTTGTTGCGACAAGCAAAGCAAGGGTGATGCCAACAATTTCTACCATTTGCCATTGCAGTCCCTTGATCTCTGCAACCAGCTGAGATAATAGAGAATTATCCACCAGAATCATATCTTCTGAGGACTGGAAAAGAGAGGAAGTAGTTGTGAGCATGAGAGGTTTGCAATGACCAACTCAGGCACGGGTTGCAAGGCTGCATTGGGATCTCCTGAAGGAAGATCTATGGCGTACTCTGGCACTGGCGCTAAGGCAGGGCCAGGCACAGGAATTAAATTTGGAAATGGCTCAACGTTCAGGATGGACGGAGACTGGCACTACTCAGGGTGCTCAATTGGCACTGGCAGGGATTTTACATCAGGAGTGCCTGACGAAGTGTGAGGGGGTGCAGGGCCCCTGGGTGGCTTATAGGAGGGATGTGAATGGGGTTCCTGTCCAAGGAGGAGATCATAGCCTCCAGAAAGGTACTTAGCTACTGCAAGTGTGCAGGTCTTGGTTCTGTGGTGCCTGGTGACCCTCAAACGAACCTTTGGGAGAGTCAGTTTCACAAGATTGATACTCTCAGATGGTGATGTGTTTATGTTTCTCAATTTTAACCCCATAGGGGACCTTGTCTTCCCATATTAGGGAGATCTGCACGCCAGTTTCTTCAAATGCCTTGACCTGGTGTGTAGCATAGTGACCTCATGGAGGTGCCACAGATATAGGACCCTCGGCTTGAGAGCCTAAGATGGATAATTGGCAACCGCCAGTGCAATGGCGGGCCTAGTTGTCTTGCTAGGGCAGTCTCTCCAGATGGTGGAGTGCCCATAGATTCTGCATGTAGTGCAATTATCTTTGCTGAAATCCTTTTGAGGAGCTTGGGGAGATTGTTGATGTTGATTGGATTGAGCAGAGGGAGATGTTGCAGTGGCCCCCCCCCTTTAGATCGGCACTGGAATTCCAAGTACCTTTTCCTTTTGCAATGAGTGCATATAGGAAGTTTAGAAGAGGGCCCATTTTTTAGTTGGGCTGGCACTGAGATGTGACCAGGAGGAGTTACTTCCTTTCTAAGGTAAATGATCGACTGTCATTCAGAGTTTTCTCGGGCAGCGCTGGGTTAGTCAGCTAGTACTAGTATATATATATATATATATATATATATATATATATATATATATATATATATATATATATATATATATAATAAGTGAATGTAACCAAACTAGTAAACTTGTATGTACATAAACTTGTGCTCTATGGAAATCTGAACCGCTTGACTGATCCAGACAAAATTCATGCGATGACTTTGAGTCAGTCTATACCTCTTTTTCGCTTCAGGCAAGCTTCTCACGAATAAGGAAAAATTATTCAGTATTCTTTCCATTTTCTTTTTGTAGGTGATAGACTGTTTCCCCACCTCTCAGGAGTGTCTTAAGGATTGGATTACAAATTGACATACAGGGTTTTTATTGCTGCATGCAGATTTATAAATATTAAATGTGACGTCGTTGGGATGCTGAATTTCTATTGTGTGGTGGGTCTCATTCTCTTGCTTGTGGTTTGGGCAGCAGCATGGGCATTCCTGATGCTCAGTAGGATGTGTCTTATGCCGCGGCGTGCCGCAAATGGTGTGGGCAAGGGCATGATTCCTGTCTCTTGCTTGTATTCTTGATTTGCTTCGTTGTCAGTAGTTGTGTCCAAGGGTGTTCCGTCACTTGTGCCTTCCTTCAGATTCTCACAGATGTC
The DNA here is from genome assembly GCF_040412425.1 of Macrobrachium rosenbergii. Lineage (NCBI taxonomy): Eukaryota > Metazoa > Arthropoda > Malacostraca > Decapoda > Palaemonidae > Macrobrachium > Macrobrachium rosenbergii. The sequence continues at coordinate 54,091,215 of NC_089796.1, forward strand.
TTTGGGTTTTATTGAAGAAGGGAGGATGAAGTCCGTGTTTAGCACAGGCCATTGTTGATTTATACTCACAGCTTCTGCTATTTGGAATCTGTGGAACTGAGTTTCTCAGTGCACAATCTCTGTGTTTTCTAATAATTCTTCTAGTGTCTGTTTACTGTCATCATTGTCCATGTAGTGTTGAAATATTGCCCCTTGGTTGCGGTGAGCTTGCAATCACCTAGATAGAGTGGTAGTGGTGCAACTAATATAGTAATTGCTGAATGCTTGACGAGTCCCTTCTGTACATTTAAATTTGGGTACTACATTGGTCCACTCCTAAGTCTGCCTGCAGGAGGCTGTGCTGTTTCACATTACGAGGGTGGTGACGAGGTTTAGGAGGCAGTAGGTATGTAAGGAAGTACCCTTGTCAGGGTTTGTAGGAGTCGTACCATTGGTAATTATTCTCTTCATGGCCTTGACTTCATCCTTGAACTGGCTGTGATATGCAGCTTTGTAATACAATATGATGTTTCTCAGTGAAGTAGGTATCGTCACTGGTGTGCTGGCATACACGTCCAACTGTTTTCAGATACAACTGTCAGTTAGATTGCTGTCATATCCGTTATTAGTTAGGAGCTGCCTAAAACATTGGAGCTGTGTGAGCAGCTTTCCACAAGGAACAGTGTGTTATTGCACATCTCATGTACAAAGGCTACCACAGCGTTTGTAAGTGTCGGGGCACTTTCTACAGGTATTAACCACAGACCCACGTTAGTGGCCTTTTGGTACATGGTAGTATTTTACCTGTCTCCTTTCTTCTCCACATTTACATCCAAGAAGGGGAATTGGCCTTCGACACCATGTTCAGTAGTGAAGTTTAGACTAGAGTTCCTCAAGTCATACTGTAAGCAGGTAACTTCTTCATCAGTATCGATGGCAATGTAGATCTCGTTTATTTATAAGGCATATATCTTCGATTTCGAATGGGAATTGAAGGTTCTTTCCTTGACATCTGCCCTGTACATATTGGAAAATAGGATGCCAAGGCGGGGGGGAGGGGATCCCATGGCGACACCATCTACCTGTTGAAAGAGGTCACCCCTATGTGAGAGGAAGGGGGTCTCCTTGGTGCAAATTGGGAGAAGACCTCGAAAGTCATCTTCTGGCATGTCAAGGGGCGTGGCATTCAAGTAGTAGACTCATTAAAATAATGTCAATGGTTTTGTTCGCTGGTACGTTCGTGAATAGACTTTTTATGTCCAAATATCGATGAACTCTACCGGGGAGTGATGGTCTTATTCAGAGTCTTGGCTATTTCATTAGTAGGAGAGTTAACTTGGGCAATTATAGGGCGCAACAGGTTGCTGGCCCTATGGGTCTTGATGGTACTGTAACAGTTCCCTGGCCCATAGTATCCAACAATTGCACTCAGTTCCATAGCTCTATTATTTGAATTTATCGTCTTAATGATCACATTCAAGTTTCTCTTTAGGCTTTAGGTAGGATCCTTGCTGAGGGGCTGGAATTTCCCAGGATCACTCAGGATGCCGTCCATTTTATCGTCATATTCTTCCTTCACATTTCTTGATGATATAGATGGTAGTCTTGTCACCTTTTCTGATGATGATGTCCGAATGTTCACAGAGCCGGCAGGCGGCTTCCTTCAGTTGAGGGGAGATAATCTTACTCCTATAACTTCCCTGTTGGGATTCGACTTCCCCAACGAGTTCCTCCTGGTTGGTACTAGAGAGGGTTACCTTTCCTTGGGCCTGGAGAGAGAGCAAGTCATTTATAGGGTTTCAGTTTCCATGCGCTTTGCTTCCTCATGAGGTCTATACCAGCCAGGTTAATATATCCGTTGGAAGGTTGCTCATTTCTAACGGGACCTTTATTCAATGACATTAATTTCTTCTGGATGATATTGGTAGTGACCCACTGATATCGTTTTGACTCCAGCAAGAAGCATTCGTGACTCTTGTTTCACAAATCCTCAAATTCTTTCCACACAGATTCCTTCTTGTTGGTGGCTGTGTGTAGTCTTCCTTCAGCTTCCCAGAGTTGTCCTTGAAGAGTGTTATAGTGTTGCAAACTAACCCCATGTTTTTCGAGTAGATGATCCCATCAGTGGCACAGATTGCACCCTATATTTTTGGAAATATTGCAGGTTGTAAGCTTCATAGCCATGGATCCAAATTCTTATCTGCAAACCACCTCCAAGAAGATGAAAACCCTTATACAGTATATATATATATATATATATATATATATATATATATATATATATATATATATATATATATGAATATGATGTTTGTATGTGCGTGTCTGTGTTTATACCAAATGCCCCGTTAATAGTAGATGACCTCTACCCCTGTGGCAACTGCAGTCATGCATTCACTCCTGTTGGTTGCAGGGAAAATAAAACAATAGCATTCTTTCTACTCTGCTTGATGTGAAAGTCATTACATGGCTGGGGCATTGGAGCTTGCAACCCCATGCCTTTACTGATATTGAAAGAAAAATCAGTAACAAAATCATGGATTTTGAATGTGAATGAATGGGGTGAACAAAAAGAAGAAATGTACCACTCTTGATTTGTTTTCCAAAATCCTGGAAGTAAAATAAAGTTTTATATTAGACAGTGGTACTGAAAATTTATTTTAAATTCATGTTGTCTCAAAACCGAAAGTTTTTGTAAGTTTTGTAAGCTGTTGATGAACGGTTTATCGGCTTTTCCTTGGAGACAAAGTTTTGAATTTTTGAATGATGTTTTATTGAAGTAAGACTGGCAACTCATTTTCATTGACTTTTATTGACTGACAGTTGAGCATCATTTGATTTCATGAACACACTGTATTAGTTGAAATCCTGTATCTCGTGTGTGGCTCCTATATTTGCTAGTTGAACTGTTCGTCATTGTGTTGAGAAGAAATTGGGATATCAGACCACAGTTTAATGGTGTAAAAGGTTGTCCTTGAATTTCTTGGTTTGTAGATATTACCACTCAAATTTTTTATAAGGAGTATCTCTAGGATGTTTCACGAATTATGCTTCAAGAGCTCACAAAGCATCTTTTTTTCATATACGAAAACAAATAAAAAATTAGCAAAATAATATATGAACTTTAGAGATGATACTGAGCTCAGAATTTATATTTCAAATTCTTTGATCTACTATAAGACCGTACCACCACGATAATGAGTAGAGCTTGCTCGAGAACAAAATCAGTCCAAAGGGTATTTCCTCAAAGAGACAATAAAAACTATTAATTATATATTACCATAAAGAAGCCGTAAAAATAAAAAGGAAACCCTACAGATTGAAGACAAAACTGTAGGGTAAGAAAAAAGTACATATTCCAAAAATAAACATTAGCCCAGCTAACTAGCACACCGAAGTAAAAGAGAAAGGAATTAGAGGGGGGGTTGGGACCGCACACATGTTAGCATGATATTAAGAGACAAAATAGGAGGGGAGCCTTAAACCTAATTAACAAATATTGACAAAATTATTACAACGGGAATATACATTTAACTTACAGAAAACCATCACCATATACACATACATATACATGTATATATTATGCACATTTTTATTTATATGTATACTCATATGCACACACACACATATATATATATATCTTTAATTCGCAAACCACAGTGGCTGATATTTTGTCGTCCCTTGTCAACACACAACGACGTGTCGTTTCCTTTTCCAAATCACTGATAAGCAGAAAAAGGAACACAACGTATCACAGGTCGTCTTCTATGAACAAAGTTTATAATAAAAAAGCAAACGGGGTCAGCGATCTTCCCCTTTTCTTGACCTCTAGGAGGCCCCTTAACGACTCCAGCGCGGCGGTTCAGCCGGCTGACAGCAAGGGCAGACGACGAAAGCGAGACTAGCCACAAAAATACGTAAGGTAGGGGTGGGTTTAACACGACCCCTTTCACAAACTGCTCATAAAAGGCCAGCAACAAGACTATTTAAAGGGATGGAAAGGTACAGCATCACCGAAAAAGCCACTGGCAGAAATACGTCGAGGGTTTCTTCAAGAACTGCAGCACACAGCCACAGGCCACCAGAAAGTAAAGTCGCTGAATCCTCTCTAAAAGGAGCCGCTAACTGTACTACTATTTACTCCTCAAAACGTTCCCATAACAAACGGGCAACGAACAGCCGAACCACCACCAAACAATATGAAAAGTTATGAACACATGGGTGATTTATCTATTAATAAACAAAACCCCTTTGAGGGGGGTAAAAAGACCGATGTCCTGCTTTCAAGAGACAAAAATAAATAAAACTGGACAAAACTAAGAAAAACTTGCTTTAATGGTTCTAAAACAAAAGCAACAAAAATAAAAATATGTATGTATATATATATATATATATATATATATATATATATATATATATATATATATATATATATATATATATATATATAGATATATATATAATATATACATACATACATACATACATACATACATACATACATACATACATACATACATACATACATACATACATACATACATATATATATGTGTGCTTTTTGGATTCAAAGAGCTCTATTTCGGATCGACTAGAAAGACTCTTGGACGTATTACCTTCAGCAAATGTTGATTTTCTTGTCCTTGAATCTTTTTCAGTCCTTGGCTACAAGATAAATGAATTTGAGTTAATTTCTTCATTAAGTTTTGCTGTTCCCCTCAAACTCTCCGAATTTAGTTTCTCTAAGATACCCAGTGAGATTAACAATGGGAAAATTCCTTTAGATTCCTGTGTACTCTAGCAACTTACAATAATCACTTTCTAAAAATGACTCAGACTAGTCATTTCGCTTTTATTTCAGAGTTTATGGTAAATATTTCTTAAAATCTTTCTTTACAATAGCAGCCAAGTTTTATTTTAAAAACTTAAGAGAACTTACATATCAAAATGAGGTTGAAGAAGTTGTAGACTTTGTTGCGAAATAAATGAGCTAAAACTTTAACAAGTGCACTAAACAAGGAAGGGGAAAGATTCTCAAAGACGGTCTTTGTGCCTGTGCAATGATCTTCGGATACCGGGAACCTACCAGTGGTCATATATTTATCTGGAAATATGGTAAAAATACCGCGGCCATGGATCCAGGTATTGAAGCCTAAAAATTATGGTTCAAACAAGGATGTGGGGATTTTACCGTCATCGTTTAAAAAAACAGCCAAGTCGCTGTATGTATCAAACATATTCAGGATTCCACAGCTTCAAGGAAACAAATAAATGTGGAACAGCTTCGCACACACACTCACACTTGTAACTTGCAATAGTGCAGCAGATTGCTGTAAAAACCGTTCAGATAGTGAAACAAGCATGAAATTTGGCACAAACAACCTAAGACTACGCTCTTTAGAAAAGATGTATTTTGCCATTCTGAAAGTTCCAAGATGGCGGCTATTTTTCAAAATGGCCGCCATCTATGTTGAGATTCACTGGTTTGGGAGCATCTATTGATGGAATATGCCAGTTTTTTTTTTAAACTCGACTTTAGGTTATAAAATGTTCCATACCACACATTTTATTGAAAACCTTACTAAATGAATTGTTCAAGATGGCATACAAAATGGTTGCCATAAAAGTTTTTTTTCTATCCACAGCGCCAGTAAGACATAGAGACCAACTGTTTTTATTTAATGGTATATTCATGTGATCAGACAGTTTAACTAATATGCTATTTTCAACTGAAATAGTAATGGTATGGTCACATACAACATTGTGTCTAAGACTGTAACCATAAAAGAAAAGAAGAGAAATACGGACTAAACGCAACCAATCTATGTATAGGTCTCTCAACCTACACCTTTGAAAAATTCGAGGATAAGAAGGTAGGCATAGCATGACACGTTGGATGCTCAGGGTTCAGATTATCTACTGAAGAGAGGGCAATATTTATCTAGACTTCACATTTGGCAAGTGCACAGAGCTGTGCAGGGAAGACCCAGCTTGTAGCACTTGCACCTTTCCCGACAGCCTGCTTTGCATCCACATTTGGTGTAAGCTGCTGGCAACTCTTGGCTGAGGGCGAGTTGGTTGTCCAGAGGACTTGCCATGCTTCACCAGACTTTTGCCATCCCCACTCAGCAGGGTTCTCTGGCTGTGGCTGACACTGGGTGGCCTGCCCCACACACAACCAGCCTGCCACGCAGCACGCTTGGTGTGTTGGAGGAGAGCTCCCCTGGTTGGTGGAATGGCCTCATATGCCCTTTTGTTTTCTGGCAAACATATCAAGTCTAGCCTCATCCACAGTGCCAGCAGTGCTGGATCTTTCATACATAAGTATGACAAACCTCCAGGACCTTCAGGTCACTCTCTTCCACTCTGAGAGGGTAGTGACTCAGTTTGGAGAACACAGTGGAGACCTCTGAAAGATGTTCCATGTCTGCCAGGCGGTCTTCTTGCCCTTGCTCCGGAAGGCTGACACTTATCACAGCCCAGAACGCATGGAAGAAGAGCATGCCATTCACCTTCTCCTGGCCCAGAGAGTTGCACAGGTCATGCACAGCAATCCAGCGCAGGCTCTGGCCTTGGCCAAATGCCATAATAGCTAAAACCTCAGCCCTAGATTGTGGAGAGTGGAGAAAGCACTGACTGCAACGACAAGAACATCTGTGTCATTTGCTTTAACTGGTGATGGTCTTGGCTCCATGTTCTGTGGCATATTTGGCATGGAGAAAGATATCGGGTGTCAGCTTCTCATGAGATAAACTTTTCCAGTCCCTGAAGACTAGTTCATGAGTGCTGAGGACAGCAGAATTTTCGTGGCAATGCCAACATTTGTAGCAGACATCTGGGCAACTTTGTTGCCAGGAACTGGAAACAACTCTGTCTTGTTGGCATCGTGTCTGGAAGGAAATTGCCGCAAGTTGGATGGAATTGTGTTCTGTGTCTGTCACCTTGCGCCTTCCTCCTTGATCCACGTTGGAGCCTGGTCTCAGCTTTGAGGCTGGATGTATTGTATACATCAAATACAAGATGTGATGATGTGTACTTGCTGCTGATAGATTGTATCACAGGAAAAGAAGTCGCAAAGTGCATAGCCCTCAAAGGTCTTTCCTTTCTTTGGTGGCAAGGCATGGACCAAAGCTGATCCATCTACAATGAGGACATCAGTCTTTGGTTCTTTGTCTTCAGTGTAACATGACTCTCCAGGACCGAGGTCAGCTGAGACTTCTGACATGTGTACAGCCTACCACCCTCACTAAGGGAAGCTGGGAATGTTTGATAAAAGTGCTGGAAGAATTCCTGCAGATCACATTCACGGCTCTGACAGGATATAAATAGCTTTTGAGAAAAAGCTGGCAATCCTCCTTCAGAAGTTTCTGCTTTGACTGTTCTACAGGAGCAGCTTTTGCCTGAAGAAGTCAGTTCTGTTCTTCTTTATTGGCTCATAGAAGGAGACTGCATTGTTTGCCAAAGAGTCTGAAAACTTTGAAATTTAGTGCGGCATTCTAAAAAGGTGTGTCTGTAGAAGTTCTGCTGAGCTGGGTTTAAAATGTCTTTGTTGTCAGTTGGAATACAGATCCTGGCTCTTCCTGAAAAGGACTTCCCAAGTTAAAGCCAATGACAGCTTGCTGACTGATCCAAGAATGTCTGCGCATGAGGTGTTTGTTCATGGTGTGTTGTCTGCTCATTAGACTCTTACTTTGAACCTCTGTTTCAGATAGCAGACACCAAGCGGATGATCTCTGGGCCAGCCACCATCCATCTTCTGAGTGCTGACGGATCTTCAGTCAGCCCAATGGCTCCGCCATCAGCCTATTTTATAAAGGCATTGGTCTGCTCATGAGCTTGGTCAAGAGCCATTGCTGAGAACTGGCGACTGGTCTTGTGCACAACAAAGTTGCCAGCCTTGAACTCCTTGTGCAACTCTGGGTGTGAACTCTCTAGGTAAAAGCATGTCCCTGAGGTGAATAGGCAGCCAACGAGCATAGTTTGTATTATTGTTGGAAAAGAAGTAGGGTATCAGCTCATGCAATGCCTGGCAGTAGAGGACAAAATTGGCCTCACGGAAGGACCTGATCAGTAGGAATATCACAAGTTCCATAGACAACACCATGTGCCAGAAGTGGAACTGTGGACTCTGCTGTCTTCGAAGGTCACACCACTCCCTCAAACTCTAATGCCTGCTCATTGTTGTTTGCTTTCTCAGCACAGTAGTCAGTGTATGCTGTCCTCAGGAGTTTGTACAAACTAGAGGTTGTAACCTGGTGCATCTGTATAGTGTCCTGGTTACACTTGCAGCTGACAGGAAGGATTCTGCAGTTCCAGATGAAGCAACTCTGCCTCCACCAGAGCTCCTGTCCAACCACTGCCATGAAGAAGAGTACCAAGAGATGTCATTGCTGCCATCTCAATGTGCAGACCACCAAACATTACCAGATACTTGTCTTCGCCATACTGATCAGGCCACTGCCACTGCACCTGCTTTGGGCGGCAGATTGGCTGATCAGCTGTGATTATGGGTATCTGGCCAGGGTTCAGAAAATCAGTGACATCCTGCACTTTCTGCATCACGTGCCATTGATCGTAGCAACAGAATGAGCCTGATCACGCAGGAGAGGAAGCAATGAAGTTATGGTTACTTCAAATTCTGGGCTTCTCTTCATTGAAGCGTGATGAGCTGACCACGTCAGATTCACTGCATCATCTATTTCCTGGGTGACTATGACCTTGTCTAGCCACTGATACTCCAGTGCAAGCTGTGCCCCAAGATATCTGTGGGTGGCTTTGGTATTGCAGTGTTTGGTGGCACAGGGTTCTTTGTTTGAAAGGAAGCTGGTGAGATGTTTGTGAATGTGTCCGGCATTCAGGCACCGACCTCACTTTCTCAGGTGCAAACTTTAGTTGCTGTCTTTCCTGTCCAGTGTTCTCCTTGGTGGGGTGCTGAAATATGGAGATGCTAGTTCCATGGAAGGAAGTAGTGGCAGTAGTTGCAGATGGGTTGTGGTCGATGTTGTCCATCACTGCAGTGGTGAACAACCTTTTGGCCAGTACTGGGGACAGACCACACCCTCCTCCACATATTTGCTAACTGTGGCATCTCCTAACTGTGCAGAGACCTCCAGTACTCTGTCATAAGAGATACTGAGGCCATACTGATGGTAGCATTTCAACCAGGTTTTCTCTTCCTGGTTTTGGCATAGACTGAGAGTCCCATGTAGACTGGGAATGGTGTTTCTCTGTCTTTGGAGTGTCTATGAGTTGTTGCTCCTCTTTGTATCGGGAGTAGCAGTTGAACTGCATGAGCTGTGCAATGGCCTGGTCTGACTTTGATGCTCCAAATCGTAACTGTGACTTGATGTCAGCCCCATGCTCAACCATCCCTACAAACTGGAGCAGGAGAGGAGGCACAGAATTTCGTACACAAGCCTCAGAAAATGTGCCATCAAACCGTGACTGATGATCAAGTATAGACTTTCTGAGAATATTTGCTGCTTTAGCAATGATAACTGCCTCTGAAAGATCAGATGATTGAGCAAGTGCTTTTCCCACATCCTTTGAAATGCAAGTAATACATCTCTGCCAGATTTATGAGCCTCAAGTTCTGGAATTTCTGCCAGAAGTTTGTCTTTGAGTCTCGTGGAATTTGAGACTGGTGACTCTACACCTAATTGTTCCAGACGTTGTTGGTAGAGGTGGCAAATATCTGCCAGCCGAAATGTGACTGGATCATCTGAACAAAGGTTGTTTTCAACAATGTATGTCATCAGTTCTGACAGAACTAGTGGATACACATCTGATTCTGACTCAGTGCTACCTTGGTCTTTCTCAAGGCTCTTCAGGAAGGACCTTTTCTGTTGTAGAGGGCACAAAGACAGGCATGGTGATACTTTAAACTCCTGTGCAATGACATCCCCACCAGTCAACTTAGCAAGGAGCTTGCCATCACTAAGTATCTCTGCACATTCACGCAATTTCAAGTCAAGGCCTTAGTACTAGCCTGTCTGAGATCAGATGCAGGTGCCACTTTCTCACAGAAAATGCAAACTTCATTGTCATGACTGGTTGACAGTTTTGCACGACTAGTCTCAGTGTTGCTGGTCTGGTCATTGATTGTCGTTTCTTGCATGGTCCAGTTTAGTGTTGTTAAACAACAAGCGACAGTTCACATGGTATTTTGCTGCATTTTTCCTGAGAGTGGCCTCTATGCCATCACCTTCATCCAGCCTTGCTGGATCCATTATCAGTGGCATTTCATTAATTTCACTGAACATGGGAATGTTCCTTGCCAGCATTGTGTACCCATCATGGTCTAGACATGATGACTTGGAGGTGATGTCAAGTGCTCACCCTTTGTCCTTCTGACAAAGACAACACAAACTCCAGTTTGTTTTTCTACTGCTCAATATTGATTGGCATCACATTCTGCCATGATTTCACTTTTGATTAAGGCCGAGGGTTATCCTTTTACCACCTTAAACAAAGCACACATTCCTGTATGGGATTCAATCAGGTTCGGTCTCCCTACACCAGCCCGATCATTCATCCAGTGCCATTTAAGTCCTGTGTGATCTGTACACCATCCGAAGGTACATGAACCATCATGTACAGCCCCCATACCCTTGGCTCGGCTCTCCCCGCTGGCACATCCTGTCTATTCAGGTGCGGCTATCTAACTATAGCTGGTCTGGGGCTGTTAGAAAGCATTTGGGACACTAAACTAAACTATACTACAACTACTAGTCTAAGACTACAGGATTAGTAAAGCTGGATTAGCTGGCACTGAACCCCATGCTGAGTTACACAGCAGTGATGTCACCAGTGTGCCCTGGTTGTGTGCAGACATACACTCTTTTACATTTATTAATTTTTCCTTCAAAATTGATGAGTTATTCGAAAGAGATGGCCTCATTAGGATCTAAAACCACAGAAACCAAGATCCATGCTTAAAACGATAATTGTTGAACGGGCATTATTTCTCATTATAATTATTGTTTCTACCTTTTCTTGGCAGCCATATAGCCCCCATATTTAAAGGTAAACTGTACTGGGAAGCTACAGAAACATAATATTCACAAGAAATAGTATGGAAGAGCTTTACCATATTGCTAGAAGCAAATACATGCCATTCTAGTGAAAAATTTGCCAAAAAGCCTGTCGATACTGGCCGCCATCTTGAATTTGGGTGGCATATTAAATTTTTTGCGTGGCCAGGGCCCTTTTTCTGATAGAGGGAACTTTAAAGAGCACTTGTGCAAAATTTCATGCTTGTTTCACTATCTGAACGATTCTTATGAAATATGCAATTATCTGCTGCACTACAAATGCCAGTGTTTTCGACACAATGAGTTTACAACTTTATATATGAGGAGTATCCATTTGATCAAACAACAATATTGCAGTGTTGTTGATGTATGTTTTCCATCACTGCATGTTGAACAACTCTTTAGCACAGTTGAAAGGAATGATAAGTAGTCCCAAATTAAGAATAGTACTTTTTCAAAGACAAATGAAACATTTAGTTGTTCTGTTCATAAGAGAACAAAAGGCATACTGATGAAAACAGCCAAGTTTAGGTGCTTGTTCTCGAAGTATTTAAGGAGTCCCATGTAGATTATGGCTTTCTTTGCATGTGACTTCTGATAACGGAGTTAAAATTTTCACCCATATGTAACCCCATAAGAGATATATCATTGGTGTGACTTTTCTAATTTGTAGGTGTGACGAGTGTTGACGCTGTCAGCAAAATTTTCTTTCTCGACAATGATGTTGCAGATCTGCAATGGGAATGAAGAAATTTAGAAGGGACTTGAATGAATTATATTTACTTATCAAACGTGGAGGAACTGAGTTATTTGCACTTTAACTCAATGATAGTATTTCTGGAAAGATCTAGATGATTGCAGTACAGGGTTCCCAATTTTTTGAATATAAAGCTGAATTTTAATGGTTTCCACCCTTGGAAATAGCATGGGAGTTTCTTTCAAAGATCATAATTAGTCTTAAAGATGTCCATTTATTCCAAAAAGGCATGGCATTTCGAGACAGTGAATTAGCCCACTTTTACATCCAGCTGAGGATTAGATTTGTTAGTCAAACAAACGGAGTATGGGTGAGATTTGACATCCCAGAGAATGTAAAGTGTCTTATGGACATGTGTGTTTGTCAAAATCTATAGGCATGCCAGTAGGTGGGTGTTTTACATCAGTAAATGTATAAGGTGATAAGTTCTTGATTTCTAGACGGCTAAATCCCAGTAGATACTGTAGATCAAACTAACAACAGGTATTGAACTTATGATGTTAACAATCGTTTGAATCAGTTAAGATTGATATTTTTGTAATTTCTGATAAAAAATAAAAAAAATTTCATCAGGGATAACTGTAGTGTAAAGGTAATTGGACTGGGCTATTGGCTGAGTTACTCTAGTTTCCAGTGGAGCTGACCAAGAATAGTGATGTATATTGCAGTGTTTACAAGGGTACATCTGCCACATTTTCATGCCACATTAATGCCATCTTTGCTCTTGGGAGGAGTTAAAAACGGGGGGGATAAGAGGTAAAACCTCACTTCTAGCAAAAGTATCTCAGGATTTATATGAAAATCTTCGGATTTTTCATATCATCTTTGACTTGGTAGAATAAGTTAATAACTCTAAGGACTTTTCAAACCGTCTTTAGCTCAACAGGATATCACGTTCAATTTTGTTTTTAGTTACAATCATAAATCGGTTACAATTTCTGTGAAAACTTAAAAGTTTTGAAATAATAAAAATCTAATAAATTTTTTTTTTTTTTTTTTTAAAAAACACTGTAAAAATAATTTTGAGATTCACCAATTTTCATAGATAATTAATCATGTCTCCAGTGAAATAAAAGTGGGCGCCAAACGTGGAAGGAAATGCCGCAAGAAATAAAAAAATATATATATTTCTCTTCTTGTAGCATTTCCTTCGATGTTTGGCATCCACGCTTCTATTTATGTAGACATGATTAATTGTAAGAAAATCCTGGTGTGTCCCAAAAAATTATGTTGTACTTTTTAGTGCATTTTAATACATGAAAGAGTGTTTAAAAGAAAAAAAAAATTTTTTTGTAAGTTACTGAAGACAGCATGCTTCTCGTGACTCGTCACTAAGAAGGCAGTGGCCCACTATCACAAATGAAGTAATTAAAAATTTTGTTGTAAATCTTTTACCTTCATTGATATCAGAAAAAAAGATGTATATGGAGAGATGTTGTCTGAAGAGAATGCGGCCTTGAATCAGTGGAGTGAGTATTTTTAATATTTATTAAGTGTGGAGGATAGATCGATAACAGAGCTTGGAAATGATGAGGGGATTGTATTAGGGCAACTTTGAGATTGCATGTGCAAGTGACTCTTTAGGGAAGAAATTTAGCTAGAATGATGGAACTGATAGAGTTGGATGAGATTATTGGTGATTTATGGTGCGGAAGGTCATTTGTTGAGAGGAATTAAAAATCCTAGCTAGGTTATCAGATATTAATTGTTCATTTGAGCATCATTTTAAAAATCAGAAACTTGTAAGTTGGAGTCAGTTTTAAAAATTATTATTCTCAGTTGGTAATGAAAGTTGATGCCTTTTAAAAAGTAGCCGAAGATATTATAACAAGATTAGGTATAGTGATGATCCATGATAATATGCCGAGAGTAGTTCGCTGACTCATTCCTTTTCTGATGAAAGGTTAATGAATGAGGATCTTTTGATTTATATTGTTAGTGTTAGTGTGGGCATGAATGAGGTTCTGCAACATACGTTTTTATTGTGTTGCAGCAGTGTTATGAATATACACGTTGAGGGAATGAACGCTTGTGAGAAGGACGTTTTATCAGGATATATGTATTCGCTGTTGTTGTATTTTTGGCTTCTATGGTTATTGTTGCCAAGACTCCGTTTTACGATATAGTGTAAATGAGTATAAGCTGAGACAGAATGCCTGATATCTGTAGTATTTTTATTGTAGTCGATGGATGAAATAAAATTTTTGTCCTTGAAATAGTGATAATTTCATTGCATTTATGCTTTGCTTACATTTGTTAATGTAACTTTATTAAATCCTGGCCCATCGTTTAAATCTTAACACAGTTTGTTGTCAGATTGAAAAGTATAATTTAGGCTCATATCGTTTTTTATAATTGTAAAGATTGTATTACTTTTTTTAGAATATTTAGAATTTGATGTTCCTCCCGAAGGTGGTTTAGTAGATTTTAGTTTTATCTTGTCTATTTGTAGATGAGGTGACAACAGTTTAGTGCAATACTCTGGCTTTTTAAATTTAATTTATTAAGATCAAGGGAGCGTGTATTTTGTGGTGATACTCTCTGTAAATGCGAAAATTTCCTAGGATTGTGTTTTTCATTTAATACCTTGAAAGAACGTTGATGGAACATTTTGTTATTATTATTTTTAATGTCATCTTATAAGCGTTTATTTCTGTTTAGAAAGAAAAGAAGGCACTTTCCCTTCATCTTTTTAGAAACGAGATGTTTTCCCTTCAAGGAAGATTCCATCTGAAGAATTTAACGCCTATTTTTGTCCACCGTTGTGGAGAGAGATTTGAAGGTCATCCCGGATTGGCTGGTCTCTTAAAAGAATCCTGTATCTCTTCCGAGAGATTTCAATCACCCTGGAGCGGGAATTGGAAAAGATCGGTATCTTCACGGTGTAGTGCTTGCTTCTAAGATGAAAGTACGATTCTCACATAGTTTAACTGTCGCACACGGTCAGCAGAATTCTTCGAGAATTGTGGACCAAAGATGAGTTTTTTATGTAATATATCCTGTTATAGTCATATTTTTTTTTACACGTATAATTGTGCATTAGAATCAAGATATCGGCAAAATGTGGATATTTAATATTCTGAAAGTATATATCTTTTGCCTCTTTATCGTAGAAAGCGCATTCATACAGTACTTTTATTTTTTTAACGATTTTTTATTTCTCCAGGAGCTGGTAGAAGCCAAGCCACATGGCACTGTACATGCAAGAAAAAATCTGTCAGTACTCATTGGGCAAAGCAATGTAAAGAAGAAAATGACCAAGAGTTAGCAAAGGAAAAGGGAGGGACTGAAATGATAAAGAAATGAAGGTTCATTGAATGAGGCTGAAAAAGTACCAAGAGAAAGGCAGAACAGATTATTGATAACTCATGGAAGAGGAGGTGGTGTTTAGCAAAAAGGCAAAACTGGAAACTTTATGCAAACTAAATAGAAAAATTTGAAGAAAAAATAGTAAGGCAAGTCGAGTGAACAACAGGAGAAGTTTTTGAATCTCCATTTCCATCACCATTATCGAATTAATGGCTAGCAGGAGCTATCAGACGGGAAAACTGGGGAAAATAGAGGTTCCTAGATGTCCGTTTATTCATCACTCTCAAGGCGAAAATGAGAGCCGCATTGTGTGTGTGTGTATATATATATATATATATATATATATATATATATATATATATACATACATATAAATATACACACATATATGTATATATAAATATATATATTTACATACATATACATATTTCTATTTTTATTAAAGTCAGTGGCATTTACAGGTAAACTTCTCAGGATAAAGAAAGATTTTGGTAGTCGACCAACGTAGTTTATAAATTTAAATGTACTAGAGGGACATGTCAAGCTTTCAGCCATTGATACATAGTTCGCACCACTACCACTGTACAACGAGGATTGCATGCTCACCCCAACCAATGGGCAAAATTCCAACATTATGTAGGCGCCCAAGACCGTAAACCAACACTGAAAGAATTATTAGAAGGCACAGAGATCGTGCATAGAGAATCCTGGTTCCACAGATTGCAAACAGCAGAAGTCTTAAGTATAAACCAACAACGGTCTGCAGTAAACATTCACGGGAACGCGGACATCGTCCTCCCTTAAAGGAAACCACAAGACATCTGTGAGAATCCGAAGGAAGAAATGAGAGACAGAACACTCCCGATTACGAGAGAAAATACCAACAGTTGAGCAAATCAAAACTGTCGGAAATCACGCCCTTGGTTGTAAGTCGTAGTATAGGGCGTGTCCACTAGGAATACCCTTGCTGCTGGAGAGACTACGAGCGAGAGAATGAAACCCGCTGACCAATAGAAATCCATCAATCCGGTTAAGTCATATTTCACATTTAAGGATGAGCTCTGAAGTCCGCACGATGTAATGAAAATTATTTACGTCATTTTGTCATTTAGTCCTGAAGACGCTGCCGATAGGCAACGAAATGGTCCGTCGACTATAAAAGGTAAATGGAAGCAAACGTAAATAATCTTATTTTATCAGAGAAACTTACCTGAAAGGAAAAAGAAGTATAAACAGATCCAAAGTCTAAATAAGATTGTCTCTGCAAATAATGCCATTGACTTTAATAGAAATTGCATTAGAGAAAATATGCCGAAATTGCATTATATATACAGTATATATATATATATATATATATATATATATATATATATATATATATATATATATATATATATATATATATATATATACAAACACACACACACACACATACATACATACATACAGTAATAATTTTGAACTTGTGCAATTCAAGTTGCACGATTTCACAGACACGCAAACTTTTCATTGGAACCTAACTAATTATCATACACAAGTTTTTCGCAGACACACGAACATTTGTGAATACTGAGAAACCTTGCAATAGTGTTTATGCTTAATTTTTTATGTAATTTATAAGTTTCCAAGCTTTTATGTGTAAATTTAATAACATTAAATAATGAAAGTAATAATTTCTCTCTCTCTCTCTCTCTCTCTCTCTCTCTCTCTCTCTCTCTCTCTCTCTCTCTCTCTCTCTTTACTGAGATGAGAGAATTTTTATGGAACATGTACATGTTTATTTGTTTTGTATGATAAATAAATTTTTTTACCTGATAATAAACATTAATTTTCAAATATAATAATAATAATAATAATAATAATAATAATAATAATAATAATAATAATAATATAACTGTAACTACAAAATTCTTATGAGGTACGTATTTTAAACAAACAAATAGTTTTCCCTCATCTTCTGTAAGAAGCTTGAAGGCAAAAGCTGTCAGACATCTCACTTTAACATGACAAGAAGGGGTAGTATTGCTGATTAGTGGTCAAAGGTCTCTCTCTCTCTCTCTCTCTCTCTCTCTCTCTCTCTCTCTCTCTCTCTCTCTCTCTCTCTCTCTCTCTGTCCGTAATAATTCATAAAAAATTTCACTCTGTTAAGTAAGGACAACTGCTCGCTCTCTCTCGCTCTCTCTCTCTCTTTCTCTCTCTCTCTCGTTCAGCGTATTACTGTTTCTCTGTATGTCTTTAACTGTACAGTTGATGATTTTAAATTGATCTAATTTTTACCTGTAAATTGTTTTACAAACTATATTCTTGTAAATGCGCTGTTCTAACTGTAAAAAAATTTTCAAATAAAACATAGAGACATAGAGCATTTCAGAACAAAGAGAAAGAGATAAAATAAAAAATTTTTAAAAACGGGTTTGATAAGACTTCTAAAAATAGACCGGTGGATTGGGGGGAGAGAGAAATAGTATACTATTCTTCACACTCTCCTATATTCTTACGTAAACCATTTATTTCTTTTTACAGGGTAATGTATTAAGCTAACTTTTAAATGAAATTACAGTAACTTTAATTTCAGACTGACTTTGTTATTATTTAGTTTAATACTGAATTTCCATCTTTTGATATCTAACATACCCAAGAATAACTTCACTCTCTCTCTCTCTCTCATGTTATTCTCTCTGTCTCTGTAATCAAATTCATAAATAATTCAACTTGATATTTCAAGTAAGGACATCCAAATGGGCCTCTCTCATCAGTATTTACTCTCTCTCTCTCTCTTCAGCACTCTCTCTCTCTCTTTCTCTAATCTCTTCTCAAAATCTACAACGGAAATACATCAGTTAATTACAAACGGCCTTCAATCAAATTTGTTTCACATCTCATTTAAGAAAGCAGATAAACAATTGGCTTGTACTCTCCCAACTACTATCATATCAGACTCTAGCTCTCTTTAATTTATAGGGATCTCTCTCTACCCCTCAAAACAAACTAAAACAAATTAAGAACTCTGGCATTCTTCTACCCAAAAGCTCTCTCATTTTAACAAGTTAGCACTCCAGACTCACACATGGTCATTTTTGAAACTTATTATTTCATCAGTAACAATCAAACACATCTTTTATCTGCATCATGAAAGTATACAGTTTAAATTAATCTCACTTTTAAATAATATCATTCTCTTCTAAACAAAATTACAGTGTTTCCAACGCAATTCTCTTTTTATTATTTATTTACAGACCTGACTTTGTTATTATTTATGTTCATAAGGGATTCAACAAATTACACCCAAGGATCCGTTGGCTCCATCCGTGCATCCTTGAACCCTTAATTGCGCTAATTTCATCAGTTAATCACATGCATTCACACTTGCAGACGGAGTTTTCTTGTTGCAGATCCTTCTGCTTTGATTGTGCTTTCATTGCCGTGGTAAACCCACTGCAAATTGACTCACGGTGCCCTTGAAGTGAAATCTCCGACATCCAGTTATCATCTGATCATCTTAATTTAGTACTCCAGCAGGATCCCATTTACCTGTCCTAACTTTTCCCATCTTCTGATTTGTGATATTGTAAATATATGTGATTCTATTTATCCTAAGAGTTTATCTAAAATTCTCCTTTCTAATAAACCCCTCAGCTCATTTTCTTGTCTTCGGTGTTCTACCAACCCAGGAAATCCAGTCAGATTGCTTCATCCCTTGTGGCAAGTCCCCTTCCCAGGGTTTAGAATGTAAAAGTGGCGACCCTTGTTCAAGATTTGTAGCATGCAACATCATTGCAAGCCCAGCAAATAGCCCCACTAAGCTGGATACCAGACGAGAAACAAACCTTTTACTGTAGATCCCCTTAAATAAGCATATACAATGGAACGAAGGTACATGGCATAAGTATTTTGTTACTTTTGTATTATTGCGATCATAAATCGTGACTGGAATTTTTTAATTAAATTTTCTCTAAGAATTAAAACCCCGCTTGCATGCTGAATGAACACTCTCACAGAGAGAAAGATTATAGCCATTTCGAAACACGAGTTTTGCCACTACCACATGCTAGCAACTTCTGCATAACTTAAATTGTTAGGTCTTAGTTAGGAAGTGAAGTGTTAACAGTGTTAAAAAGGGAAAAGTGCGTTTATTTCCCCCACCACATGCTCTAGACAATTTGCTGTCCATTATTTTAGATAGGACACTCACCATCTGGCAACTCAAATCAGGCAAAATAGGCGATTCTGCTTCGTCCCTCTCTCTCGTTCTTTCAAACAAACCTACGTTCTCCGGAACAGACCAAACCTGTTCTTTTCGAACAATCATGTTCTTTTGAATAAACCTACATTCTCCGGAATAAGCCAAACCCTTTCTTTTCTGACAACCCTACGTTCTTTGAACAAATCTACGTTCTCCGGAACAACCCAAAACAAGTTCTTTTCGAACGACCCTGAGTTCTTTGAACCAACCTATGTTCTCCAGAACACCCAAAACGTTCGCTCAAAGAAGCCCTAACCTCATGCTCGATTCCCAGGAACAAGCCACGCACTACAAGTGCCACGAAAACGTTCTCAAGAACGAAACCCTTAAAACTCTCACTATCTGTTCTCTCGAACAAACCAGAGGCTATTCTCTAAAAATGAGACCTTAAAATTCTCACGCTCAATCGCCCCCTGGGACGAGCCAGCACCAAGAGTGCCATTCCCCAGTTCTCCAGAACGACCCTACAACTAGTGCCAGTGCCACCTCACCCAAAGGGGCACTCACATTTACTAGTGGCACCACCTACTGGCCCCCCCTCCATTGCATAATCACTCCCTGCTGGACCAGAGTGCCATTTCACTTATGCACCCTTCCTGGCATGCTCAAGCTATACCAGGCTTTTGGGGGGATAAATTGTCACCCTACACACCTGCAACATGGCTGCTGTCCGTGAGAAAATCAAAACCTTCACCGAGGCGGGGAAACAAATGGGGTTAAAGGGCCCAGAGCTGGTAGCATGGGTTATTGAATGAAGAGCAGAGGCTAAGAAGGAGAGACAGGAGAAAGAAAGAGCCCATTCGCCCTGGCCCAACAGAGGGCCGCGAACCCCACTCCAACCTCTCCTCTAGTCCATTCTCAACAGCATCAGCTCCTGAATTCCAAAATGGACTGATTCTGAGCCCGAGGCCTGGCTTGAACTCTTAGAAAAAGTCTTCTCCACTAACACACCCACTCCCACAGAAGTTTCCCTGATTCTGGGAAAGCACGTGGGCAGAAAGGGTGCAGTCGCCTTCTGATTCCTTTCTTTGGACAACCAAGGAAAACTCGAGGAGGTCTGAAAGGCTGTCACTAAGGCATGTGAAATCACCCCTGAGTGCTGGAGACAGCATTGGCGAGGCCAGCCCAAGGAAGCAGGTCAAACTTGGGCCAACTGGGCATACCACAAGACCCATGCTCTCAAGTGCTGGGTAAAAGCCTTAGGCATCTCCACTTTCGGTAGTTCGAGTCTCCGGCTGGCTAATGAAGAATTAGAGGAATTTATTTCTGGTGATAGAAATTCATTTCTCGCTATAATGTGGTTCGGGTTCCACAATAAGCTGTAGGTCCCGTTGCTAGGTAACCAATAGGTTTTTAGCCATGTAAAATAAGTCTAATCCTTTGGGCTAGCCCTAGGAGAGCTGTTAATCAGCTCAGTTGTCTGGTTAAACTAAGATATACTTAATTTTTTTCCACTTTCGATGCCCTGTTCAAGTGCATACAGCTCGAGGACTTCTACTATGCCCCGGAGCTCTTGCCACTCATCTCTGCGACAAAGCCCCCAAGACGTTCACCGAGTGCTGCTGCTCGGCGGACGAATGAGACAAATTTCATCCTCACACTAGCTCCTAAGAGAGCTAGGTGGTTTTTGACAATTAGGGATTTTGAAGCCAAGCTTAGGTATACAGAAGGTAGACGTAATGTTATAGCTGATACCCTTAGTAGGAGTTTTTATGATATGGAGGGTTCTAATGTTTGTTATATATCTGGTGATTGCATTGACTGGGATATTAGTTTAGTGGAGGCTAAGCAGGATGAGGATGAAATTTTGGCAGCCGCAAAGTCATTCTTAGAGAGGAATTGGTTAGAAAGGGTTATGGGTTGCCTTTTGTGGGTCTAGAGTAAGAGGGTAACTTGTTAGTTAGGAAAATTAAGTATAAGCTGAGGAGTAGTGAGGATAAAGGAGATACAACACAGATAGTTGTCCCAAAGAACCTAGTACATACGGTTTTGGATATTATTTATTGTAGGTTTGGTAGTCCACGTTTGGGTATTGAAAAGACGTATCAAAATGTACGGGGGAAATTTTTTTGGAAGAACATGCTCACATCAGTGGAGAATTTTGTGAGGGGATGTTCAGTTTGCAATGCATGCAAGCCAGCGAGGGTTACTTTGTGTAAATTGGGTTCTTTTCCTATCCCCAGTAGACTTTTCCAGCATGTCCATATGTACGTTTTGTCCGATTTCTGTGAGTTTAGTTATGGCCACAGACATTTGTGGATGAATTAACTAGGTTTGTCGAGATTTTTCCTTTGAAGCATAAGACGGCGGAGGAGATTGCAATTGCATTTTTCGATGGGTATGTTTGTCGTTATGGGGTTCTTGAGGTACTTATACAGATAATGGGAGAGAGTTTGTGAATAAGACGGAGTGTCTTGCAGAAGTTATGGGAATTCAGAAAGTAGCTATTATTCTGTATAGACCAGAAGCCAATGGGTTATGTGAATGGGCCAATAGGAAAGTACTTGAGGCTCCCAGAATTACTGTAGGGGGTAATGATGTGAATTGGGATCAGTATATTGCACAAGTCCAGCATAGCATTACTATGGTTAGCGATACTATTGCGATGTCTCCCGCCGAGGCGGTGTTGGGTTATCCAGCACGAGGCGCCTTTGATTTGTTATTTATTCTGTCTCGTTGTGACGATACGGTTAGATCGTTGGTCTCTACTGCTAAGGAGAGATATGCGCACTTTGCTAGGAGTCTTGAGTTGAAGATGCAGGAAATGGTTGACAGGAGCAATTCTAAGTCAGATAATGTTAAAGTTGCTGTTGGTGATAGGGTTTTTGTGAAAGTAAATGTCTGGAATCAGTTGAATTATAAATTAGGGCCTAAGTTTGAGGATCCATTTTGGGTTGTGGAAATAAAGAAAGGGAATAGATTTGTCGTTCGAGATGAACATACAGGGGTGTCTAGGTTGACACATATATCTAAGATCAAGAGGACAGCTTAATGAGGAACCTGTGGGCTAATTTTTTTTTTTTTTTCTTTTTTCTTTTGTATTTTAATTTCTTTTTTATTTTCATTACTGGTTTAATGGGAATGTAATTTAGGGTTTTGAACATGGGAGAATGCTTGTCCCCTAGAGTTTTATGGATTTTGTTTGTCTAATTTTAGTCTGTTTTGTTGTTTTTTTTCTTTTTCTTTCAACACAGGTGTGGTGGTTCAGCATAATTAGCTGTTGGAGTTTGGCAATGCTGAGGTCATCTATGTTAAATGAGGCGCAGGGAGACCGTAGAGTTCTGTGGGCATATTAGAGGTGTTGGGTAAACTTTATGATACTGTTGTATTGACCCATTGGTGGGTTCTGTGATTAGGGTTGTAGTTGTATTTTTTGTTTTGTTTTGTGGTCTGGTTATTTATAGGTATCTTTGTTTATATTTGATACTGAAGTTCTGTTTGCTCGTAGCCTTAGGGGTCTGTCTGCCAAAGCAAGGGTGCTATGGTTAGTTTCTTTCATAAGGGGCATTATGGTCTTGCCTATGGTTTTATGAGATTACATTTCACAGGTTTGTTTTTGTTTTTCTGGTCTTTTGAGGTGTTTGAGTGGCTGTAATGGTTTTATGGTTAGATAATATCTTTGGGTTTTTGGGTAATGGCAGTTTTTAGTACTTCTAGGGACGTTAGCTAGTACCGTATATTGGCTGAAAGCTTAGCGGGTGTTGAACAGGTGGCGGCAGAATTAGCTATACAGGGTAAATCTTTGATGGCATTACGAGACAGTAATAATAAACTGTGAGGGGGGTTTTCAGAAGTTGAGGACTTCTCTGAATGAGTTGCTGGTTACTGGGTAGGGGAACTTGGATGTTACGATTGTTTTTTCCTTGTCAGACTACCTTACTTAATGTTGAGAAAGAGGCACAATCTTTATTAATGGAACTTCAAATTCGGGTTCAAGCAGTTATAGCTGCTTCTAAGGGGCGTATTTTTGGGGATATTTTAACACTAGGGGCTCTGGAATCTACTTTGAAAAATGCAGCATATCTTTGTGGTTCGCAAATAATTTTCACCGAGGAGGATTTGTATCGTTATTATGGGATTTTGAAAGTACACTTATCTGATAAAGGGTTGCTTGTGGAGGTTCATGTTAGTAATAAGAAAGCGTTTCGCAATTTTATTATCCAGTCTTTTCCTAGTAATTTTAATGCTGCAATGGTGACATGGGATGGACTAGAGACTATGTATATTTTAGGAGATCAGTATCAGTCTTCTGCTATTAACTATGAGTCAGGGTGTACTTTAGTTCACAACGGATACGTTTGTGACAGTAGGATTTTTGTCCTTAAGAACGTTGACTTGTTAGGATGTGAACTGTCACTTGTTCATAATCAGACACCCTCAGACTGTGACTTTACAATGTTCCCATTGGAGCACTACGTGACCTCTACGAAGACTCTCATGGCAGTGTTTTGTGCAAGCTGCCAAATCTCCATCCAGTGTCCTAATACATTGGATACATTCTGGGTGAAAGGCTCCTTCCTCTTTGATGCAGCTTGTCAGCTTGTCACACATAAATTCCAAGTACTTAGCAGGCTGATGTACAACTCAAGCACTCATATCTTGATGCGTCACCTTCATGGGGAACACAGTGTTATCCCTGTGCCATCTCCGCGAGGAGATATTGTCACGATTCCTCCACTGCCTGAAGATGACTTCTTTGTTCCAGACCGCTACCTGCTCTCATCCATTTTATTATTGATTGCAGTCTTAGTCGTCATGCTGTGTGTAGTGTTGGGGGTCAAATGTACAAAGAAACATTGTGCAAATAAACACTCAGCCAAAGAGAAGCCCGCCCCATGTGTTGCTGTTCAGCTGGTGCATGAGTTGGGGGATTAGAACATGTTGCTTCTCTCATGCCGAGGGCAGCACAGTTGGTGGCCAAGCAGTGAAAAGCTTAAGTGTAATGTTATATATTTTGTTTTTTTTAGCTAAGCATTCTTTGAGATGTTCTGGGCAAGTGTAAATGCGAATCAGTGCCTATGTATTCATGAGTCAGTGCTGACAAAGGCCCATCGTCAGTCTCACTTCCCATGGAAACAGAGGGCATCGTTCCTTGGGTGATGTTCTGGCCATGTCGGAATGATTTGATAACCGTAAGTCATCAAGTTGCGGAGGAGCGTTCGTTCGCGAGTTCGCTCTCATGGGTGTGTCAGAGGAAGTGTGAATTTTCCATTTTAAGTGCAGGCTAGACATTCGGGTCTTGATTTTCTAGTGAAAAGATCTGCTTTGCTGGAAGACTTTGTATACTGCCTGTGAGATGTATTGAATTAGAGGTCAAATAAATGTAGGGAAATGTGACATCTTGTGTCTTATGGTCTCGTCTTTCAGAGACCAGCAGGTTCGAAATAAAAATAAGCAATTGGGCTGTAATGACTGATGAAAGGTGACAAAGGAGGAAGGAGCAAAACAAAACCAAAAAATTACCTTAAAATTAATTTATTTACAATAAGTTATATACATAATATACAGTAAGTCAGGTTCAAATTATAAAATTCATATTTATACAAAAAATAAGTCAGCAGCAAAAACTAATTGGTCAGTACAACATTACAAATCATGAGTCAGTAAATAAATAAAAATTTAGTAATTAAATACAAAAAACATAACATTAGCAGCACAATAAACAACACAAATGACCAGCACAACAATTACATTTCATAAACTCAGAGCATAAAACACAAAATAGAGCCAGTACAAGAAATTATCAAATCAGTAAAATATTAAATAATCAAATCCTTAAACATAACAAGTCAGGAAGTTAATATTTAAATGAGTCAGTAAAACGGCATAATAACAAATGAAAAAATCAAGCAGCATAAACAAAATACCAATACTGAAAAAGGCTGTAAAGTAACGATCATAACAAATACACCAACAGGCAGCATAAAGGAACAGTACAGATGTTCTCCTCCAATACCGGAGGACCATGACAGAGCCGACACGACAACCATCTCGTCCTTCAAGAAATGTACTGACGTCCTCCTCCAATACCGGACGACCATGGCAGAGTTGAGACGATAACCATCTCGTCCTCAAATACTCTTCGCTGCTCTGCTGCCGAGACTCTGACCCTCTACCGCTCTGAAACTGACTTTCAGGTACGAATACCTGCTGCTGCTACCCCAACTGCTGACTCGCTGCTGCCTTGGACCTGACTTGCTGCTGCCCTGGACCTGAGTGACGAAATCTGACACCATCCAATAGACAACTCGCCAGCAAGAAAAAAAAAACACAAATAAAGCAGGCAACAATGGAACAATCGGCCAACGATTGTTCTCACACCTCCCTACCTAACAGAAAAAACAAATTTTTTACAAACAAAATTTTTTTTAACAACCACAAAATTACCGTCCTGGTGTGTAGATTTGTTCCTGTTCGGCAGCCAGCCATGTTGGAGGATGACACCGTCCTGGTGTGTGGATTTGTTCCTGTTCAGCAGCCAGTCATATTGGAGGATGACCTGGGTGTGGATTTGTTCGTCCTGGTGTGTGGATTTGTTCCTGTTCGGCAGCCAGCCATGTTGGAGGACGACACCGTCCTGGTGTGTGGATTTGTTCCTGTTCGGCAGCCAGCCATGTTGGAGGATGACACCGTCCTGGTGTGTGGATTTGTTCCTGTTCGGCAGCCAGTGGCTGTCTCGACGACTCGACTGAGTTTATTTGATGTATGGATTGGTTCCTGCTTCGGCAGCATGTGACTGTCTCGATGACTCGATCGTGTCCGTCTGTCCGGCTTCGTCCCTGGTAACAGTATGTGTCTGTCTTGACAAATCTCCTGACTTTTTCCGTGAGGGTGACCTTATCCTTGTAACCCTATTGTGGTATTTTTTTGTTATTAGGACGTGGGGTATTTTTAGAGACAAAGATCTCATAAAATTGATGTGTTGTAATAATTATTTTGGGACGACGATGATTTTGTATTGTCATTATTATTGATTTTTGGTTATGTTTACTATGCTGCTCAGGTTGTTATATTACTCATTGACTCGGTTTTGTGATATGGTTATTAATCTTGATCTTATATATTATTGACTCAGTTTCACGCATGTTTTTTTGTGTTGTACTGACTTTGCAAAATGTAATCGTTATTTTATTTTACTTCATATGTTTTTATTAATATTTCGGATTAATGGCTCGTTTTTTAAATTTATTAGCTACTGACTCATTTGTAAAAATGTACATGTAAATTTTGTGAATAATAAATTAATGTTAAGGCCACCTTTTTGTTTTTGTTTAGCTCCCTCCTCCTTTGGCTGCCTCAGTTTCTGCCAGATCATCCAGTCCTGTTCTTTTAAATATTTAAGAACCTTCTCTCGTGTGTGACTTATTTGACTCTTACGTTGTAGAGACTCAATTAATGGAAGTTGACAGCACTATGTTATATCTTACTTGGTTATTTTTGGGTTGCCAATTCTGGGATGTAGATATTCCCATTTCATTTCTGTTTGATTCCAAACCATTTGCCATGTTAGACTACTGAATAAATTATATTTTTGTAGACGTGCTTTTGTTGAAATTCCTTAGTTCGGTTAGTGACTTGGATACCGGGAATGAGGAGCTGAGCAAGTGAGCTGTTAAAAGAGAGAGAGAGAGAGAGAGAGAGAGAGAGAGAGAGAGAGAGAGAGAGAGAGAGAGAGAGAGAGAGAAGGCACTAGTTGAGTGTCACGCTGGCCAGCGCTACCGTGATACCTTTCAAGATATAAGTCAATTACGTCATTGACCATACAACAGATGTAGTAAGAAGTTATGACCTTATTTGAC
Source organism: Macrobrachium rosenbergii (assembly GCF_040412425.1). Taxonomy (NCBI): domain Eukaryota; kingdom Metazoa; phylum Arthropoda; class Malacostraca; order Decapoda; family Palaemonidae; genus Macrobrachium; species Macrobrachium rosenbergii. The sequence goes on from NC_089796.1 coordinate 54,118,335, forward strand.
CTTGTATAACACAATATATATATATATATATATATATATATATATATATATATATATATATATATATATATATATATATATATATATATATATATATATATACTGTATATATATTATATATGTGTATATATATATATATATATATATATATATATATATATATATATATATATATATATTATATATATATGTATATATATGTGTTATATATATATATATATATATATATATATATATATATATATATATATATATATATATATATATATATATATACATACATATATATGTATATATTCATAATCGAAAGTTGCGCAATTCCCTGGATTGATGGTGAATTTGGTGATGCATTGCATACCAGTATGTAAGGGCAGTGAACAAACATCAGAGAGAGAGAGAAAATAAAGCCACGGTTTCTTACACTGCTAAAATTTTTTTATTGTATTTTCTTTTCTCATTTATTTGAGAGGCGCTAAATGTAATTGTGAATAAACCACGTTTTCAGTGTCATCAAGAATAAACCTCTCATAACATACTCGGTCGTTTTTAAATGTGAGAAGGTATTGTTTTTGTTTACTAATGATCACCCGGTTATATTCGTGATCTCAGTAGTACATAGGCAAGATTCTTGTGATAAAAGAATATTTCCGTTCGGCATTTTTCCTTAGGATAATTTTGCTTACAACAGGAGTCCTGTTATGCATTCTTTTTTCTGTGGCTGAACGTTTGTTCTTATTGGTCTTGACACGAAGATGTTTATGACATCATCTTTGCACTCTCTCTCTCTCTCTCTCTCTCTCTCTCTCTCTCTCTCTCTCTCTCTCTCTCTCTCTCTCTCTCTCAAAGATTTTTATAAATTTAACAATATAAATAGTTTTGTGTCATTCCTTGGATGAAGATATTTCGTAATTGGAAGGTATTAGTATTCTGTAGAACTTAAGATTTCAAAGTTTCAGTCATGTGGGAGAAAGAGCTGAGATTTGGTAGGGGAGTAAGAGTTGAAATCTAGAATGATGCAGAATCAAAGAATAAGGAAAGAGATGAAGAGATGACAAGAAAGGCTGATCCTAAAGTTGCAGTGTTGATACCAAAGGAAGTATGCAGACCCCTCACTCCTCCTAAACTGTGAGATTTCACTGAAGGAATGCAAAGCTCTTCACAAGCTCTTTGATCACTGGCTAAAGGAAATTTATTTCGTAAGAAATTTCTTTAAGCACCAAGCTCTCTCTCTCTCTCTCTCTCTCTCTCTCTCTCTCTCTCTCTCTCTCTCTCTCTCTCTCTCTCTCGTAATTCACACCATTTTCGGGACATCGGCAGTGTTTGATCTGTGGGAAATTTTTAAAGTTTTTTCAGGAATGTACTGATATTCCATTAAGATTCGCTTGTGTCACATTTTAGCCCTATAATTTTCGCAGAATTTAATATTGCTTTCTGTTGATCGCTTTCACACTAAGTTGTCAAGTTAAGCAACAGAATATAGCATTCATGACCTATGTGCTTACTACGACTACAGACCATTATCATAAGGACGTGGAATTAAGTAAAAGTAAAAACATTTTGTTCGTTTCTTTTGAAATTACTTTGAGCCAGGTATTTTACAGCTTAAGAAGGGGTGAAAACTGGAGTATCAGGAGGTAATCCATCCTAGGAAACAGATGAATTCCTTTTAAAATTACTGTATCCAACAAATTTTTGTGCCAATCCCTTATTGCGTAAGAGTCAAGGTTAAAAGGTTAAAGTCCTCCTGGACCTCACAAGGTTCATAGGGCCAGTGCTGAACTCCGGTTTCTTAGGCTGACAACCAGTTGGGGAGAAGTCCCGTTGCCTAAGACATGTGGCCTATGTGTGGCTAGGCCCAATGTTTAACCCTCCAGTCCAAGGGCTGGTACCTATTTTCTTACTGACCCTCTCGAGTTTTCAGACCACTAGGTTGGTGGGCCACCGGGTTTATGCAGTGGTACCATCTCCAAGCGACCAGTGGGCGGCAGGATTTGAACCCCAATCTTCTTGACTGGTAGGTGAGAATCTTACCACTGCGCCGCCATGGCAACAAAATTCTTTCCCAAATTCTTGGGATCATCTTAATGAAACAAAGAAGGCAGCATCTGTTCCAATTCCTTTCTAAGAAGTCAGAAACGACAAAAAATACGGACACAAACTTTGGCAGAAACATTCTGTGCTTACAGTTTCTGCTCAATGAATGTTTGAAGCAAGTGTTTGCAAAATGCAAAGCAAAAACTAAGGTCACTATTTAATTTATTTAATTTAGTTACAGAAGGCTAGGCTCACGACCATCCTGATTTCACAGAGAGCGTAACAGTTGGTCAAATCATGAAAAGAAATTTTATTCTTGAAGTCGACGGCCCTGACAACAGTAATGCACAATAACATATTCCCTGTTAAAAAGTTGCTTTGGTGTAAAGGGTTTGAATATGGCTCGTTGCAACTGCCTGGGAGGAGAACAATAGACATAGTTAAACTGCTTAAAAAATAGTTTGTATTGTACTTAATGCACAGTGATGACGACGTCGATCCCAGCCTTGTTGGCTGGGGCGTTCTGAGTTGTACTCTTCTCTCTCTGCTTGAAATGGAAGACTGAATATTCTCTCTCTTGGAGTGACTAATAATGACTGAATGTGACTCATTGGTTTCTGTCGGACTGGAGACACTGCATTCTTTTGTACGAATGAGAATGACTGACTGACTGACTTACATGGTAATCCTTGTGCGCGTACTTATAATCTTAGGCTTGGGCGGTACTAGACGCTGGTGACGTGACAGTAAACTGGTGGCGGCGCAACATTAATTAGCGTTCTAGAGCCTGATCTGAAGCTTGTTTTCTTTGGTGAGTTTGGGATGCCTGGCTTTGCTCTTCAAGCTAACAGCGATGTCCACATGTCCATCAAAAGTCCAGGTCACGCATTTTAATCATTTGCAAGCAAATATTTAAGTTTTAGTGTCGCTGATGATCCTGAACCATACACTGTATTTTGTAGCCAAGTCTCAAGTCTTTTGGAATGTTAAGCTGAATGGCTCGAGATGTGTTATCAAAGTCTGCAAATGCCGAAGAATCTAGTACCCATAAACTTCATCATTCCGAAGTTGCTGGCATTATGGTTGTCTGTTCCCTTCACTGTAGCACGCTACCTTATGGGACACGATAACACATCTTGGGAATAACGGAGGTGAATTGGAATATTATATGTTGATCTTTTACAGTGAAGTTATTAATCTTTTTCATATTTTAGAAATTAGCTTATACAGCAGTATGAATGCTGTCATTTTGACGTACCAAAGTGCTGATTGTCGGGTTTTAAATACACATATACAGTATATATGATCCACTGTATTTTTCTATAAGGAAAACCGTGTATGCTGCCGAAGCGAGTATATATTTGCGGCCATTTCTGTATTATGTTTGATTTAAGTCTAGTTTTGTGGAGACTGGAAATTGAATCAGAACTTTTAACCACATTTTTAACGCCTGACAGAGTACAGAATCAGTTTTAGACTAATCAGAGTAATTGAGATAGATGATTTTTCTCTTTTACACAATTGTAGTAAGTTTAACATAGATCCAGCATCTCTCTCTTCATGCTACTTCATTTACAGTAAATCTTCACTCAAATATTGTGTTTGTAGAGATTTTTAATTAACTATCATAGTTTTTCTCTGGTTTGACTCTGTTTCTTTTGGACATGAAAAAGGTGCAATTTTGTTCGTTTCCTCGGCATTCCTTTATCTAGGTCATACAAAGTACTGTCATATATCATCTTATTCTTTTTCCTAAAATTACAGAAAAAGAACGAAAGAATAATTTGTTTTTTTGGCGATGACGTTACTCTTTGAATAGACAGTACATTCACAGTTTCTGAAACAAATTGCAAATTGAAATTAAAAGGACACTCATGTCCACAAGAACCTCTGGGAGATGTCTACCATAAAGATTATATTAAAGCTATGGATATCTTCAATGTAACCAGCAGTTTGGATAATGACAAGTCTTGTTCGTAAACACCACAGTTAATATATATATTCATTATGTAGGAAGGAAATGTACTTTTGTATGACATCATTCGGGTCAAAAGTTCGGCAGAACACGTTCCGTACTTCGAGGCGTCTGATTTACACGTACACGCCATACAATATTAAGAACCAGTTGGAAATTACGGATTTGCAGACTGGTTCCAGCTTCTGAACGTTCTTTATACTGTGCTTCTTTTCAATAAATATCCTTTACCAGTTCATCTTTAACACTTTATTATGGTATGCGAACGGTTGGAAAACAACGTCTTATAAAATGCTGTGACCTTGTAAAATGGACCCAATGGTGACTATGTGTTTCTAAAGACTGACTGTTAAAGAATAAATCATAATTTTCGTTTTGGATTTTTGTAAATAGTTAATTTTTGTTAACAAAGATTTGTTTTTTTCAATAAGATGAAACTATTTTACCCTTAGCTTTATCTTTCTTAAAAATCGCGTGTATTTTATTAAAATAAACAGGCCTAGACTAATCAGAAAGATTTTCTAGATGATTTTTCTCTTTTACACAATAATGAGAATTATTTAATAGATCCACGACTCTTTTTCCCTCTCTCTCTGACTCTCTCTCTATTTTTTGCTCTCTTGCTCTCTCTAAGTTTGTCATGCTTATTATAAGTGAAATCTTCACTCCAAATGAACCGACCTTTTGCCATAGCATTTGCTTCCAATTAGGGCAGGTTTGTGATCGAAGTCTTTGCCTGTGGCTTTCTTTTGTAATGGACCGAAATTATAAGAATCGAGTGAACTCATCCTAACACTTGTTTGAAAGGAAGGCTGGACAACTGATAATGACCTGAAAATGATGTTAAATAGTTTTATCTTTTTTAATCTTTTTCCTTTGAAAGTACTAATGATATTTTGATTCCAGCTTCTTACTCAAGTATCATCATTGTAAAAACTACACATACATACGCACACATACACACACATATATATATATATTATATATATATATATATATACATATACACACATACATATACATGCACATACACATACAGACACCAGTTGGCATGCATTAGAACACTGAACAGTAAACAAAAAGAATTATTGTATGGATGCTTTATAGTTATACTAGCTGAACAACCCAGCTCTGCCTGGGATAAATGAATGCTGAATGACATTTCTTCAACTCTTCTCTCTCTCTCTCTCTCCCACATATGTTGCCATTGATGTCTTACCCCACAATTATTCTTTTCCAGATAGTAAGTCATATGTGGGTTCTGAACTTAGATATGATAAATTTTTAAGTTACCCAAGTCTATGGGCATAACTAGCCTCGTTTCAATAAACCAGCCTTTAAGTTCAGGGAAGTCTTTAACACCCCTGTTATGGTAATTGCCCCTTTGCCCTAGTGATGTCCTACTCCCAAAACTGCAGATCTCTAGATAGTAAGGGTCTATGGTATTATAAGTTTGGTTGAAATTGGTCAAGAATACATATATACATATATCCATTTATATTTTTATATATATATATATATATATATACATATATTTGACTTTTATAAGATGACCGTATTCATATACAATCAGAAAACTTTAAACTTTCTTAAATATCCAATTTTTATTAAAATAAACAGGCCATGGCATCTTTCTGAAAAATTTTTCTGATAATTTTCCTACCCCTAAGATACGAAGTCCAGCGGCGGACGAGGAATCAGGACTACAGTGACACTATTTTTGGCCACAAGAGGTATAAGTGAATAACATCTCCCATCATCTCCCGAACAAGCTTAACAGAATAAGTTTGTTTTGAGACGATTATCCACCACCTGCCATGTTGACCAGTAGTGCGTTGTCAGTGCATCGAGCCATATTATGACTATTTATCACATCACCGTGATTCATATACAATCAGAAAGTGACAAACGTCCTTTAATATCCAATTCCTTTCTTTAATATATTTTCATATATGTTATCGAAGAATTTTTAGTTGATAATCATCCACCGTCCCGTGGGATCGACCAGCGACGACGAGAATCAGGACTAAAGTGACACACTAACGCTTTCGGCCACAAGAGAGGTATAAGTGATTTTGATCTCCATCATCTCACCCGTCGAACTCAGGTGTTTGCGTTTGGACGATATCCACCCACCTCTGCCATGTTGACTGTAGTGCGTTTGTCGCACGTAGCCATATTATGACTATTTATCACATCACCGTGATTCATATACAATCAGAAATAAACGTCCTTTAATATCAACCAGTTCTACCTCGGAAATAATATATTTTCAAATGTTACCGTAAGGAATGCTTTTGTTGATAATAAGTCCACCGCTCTTACCGTGGGATCGAACCAGCGACGGACGAGGAATCAGGACCATTGACACACTAACGCTCTCGGCCACAAGAGAAGTATAAGTGAATAACATCTCCATCATCTCACCCGCCCCAACTCACTATTTGTGCCATTGATACTCACAGTATGCTTTTCCAGATAGTAAGTTTGTCGTAGCAGTTATATATATATATTTATAAAGTTACTAATATGAGCATAGCCCGTTTCTGCCATGTTTCCCACCCCTACCCCCTTTATATTTGGTTTTCGTTTATATATATATCTATATATATATAGTCATATATATAGAGTTTGGTTTAAATTGTAATATATATATATATATATTATAATATATATATATATATATATATATATATAATATATATATATATATATATATGTATATATATATATATATATATATAGACTGTAGCAAACATTACGTATATAATGTGTGTGTTTGCGTAGAAATGTACGTGGGTTTTAGGAATGTTTTGGCAAAGTTTGCCATTAATGGAGGTGAATTCGCAGTTCTGCTTCCAGTTTCGTTTCCCCATGGAAGATTATTCCTTTGAATCACAAATCCCTTTTCCTTGCTCCATTTTTTTAGAGGTGGATCCCTTGTAGTTCACCCTGAAATGGTTTTCACCTGTGCATTTACTGTTATGCTATTAGTTTGCAGGGTAAATTATACTGTTAGTCTGCAGAGTAAATTTTTTATTCATTAATTTTTCATTATGTTTTTTTACCCTTAACGGTGAATTAATATTTTCACTTTAGCATTGCAAATAATAGCCAATAAATAAACAAGAAACCTTCCTTTGCTTTAGAAATTTTGATTGAAAACAGTAAATCCAAGGTGTGAATGCTTACTACTTTTTTCATTAAGATTAAATTTAGGCTCATAAAAGAATAAATTCAGAATTATTTCACATGTCTCTGCACAAGGAATATTAAGTATAAGGACACACCAGTGTTCATTTTTTTTTTCAAACAGAAAAACAGTCTTCAAGCGGGAGATTATGATTATAATTCTTTAATGAAAAAAACGAAAGTTAGGACCACATTTCCTTGCAACTCCTCGTGAAAGATTTCCTAATCACACTGGAAGAATCGGATTTGGTACAGAGGGACATGATTAAGTAAAGTCAAAATAACTCAGACGAGACAAAAGTTATTGATAATAAGACATCTGCTTTCATGGAATAATGCCCCCATTTTGTTAAGCAGTGGATAGTGAACAACAGGCATTTGAATGGCTCTGGTAGGAGGATTTTCAAGACAGGTTTGGATAGCTAGAAGAGGAGGTTAAACACTAATATTTTTCTTTAAATGTGGTCCGGGTGTTTTTATGTTGGCTTCATGCTAACAATGTTTTATAATTGTTAGATAAATTACGTTTGTCAGTTTGAGTGTATATTTTTTTTCAACGTTGAGTCTCTTTCCTAACAAGGGGTGGCTCTATATTAAAACAAGTTCACTGCTTTTCTTACTATAACTGCTGAATCTTAGATAGAATGCCTTTTGCCGAAAATGTCCACGACATTGGCTGCTTCAAACACCTACACCAAATGTTCACCAGCAATACGTCAGATCCCTCTCACAATACATTGCTCAACTCTATCTTGCAAGTACTCTAATTCTCTCTGGACATGAATGCCCTTCGTTTCCAGTACCTCTTCAGATCCATCTATCTAGGTCTTCCTTTCATCCTTCCCCCTAACATTTCATTCGTTTTGCACTAAGTTGCCATCGTAAATTCTTTTCACATGACTAAATCCAAACGCACGGGTACATTCTTTCATCTACGCTAAAATTTTTACTACATCCACATACTTCCAAATATTTCACAGTATAAATTTTCCTTATGCCGTGTGCCACAAACCTACATGAACAATTATTCTTATCAGTTTGAACTGTTTTGTCTCCTTTCGTTTTCAACATCTACACTTCGCGCCCATAAATGAGAGTTGGTCCATATGTATTTGAATACCTTATCTTTTACAGGCACCACGCCACCTCCATTAGTTCACCTTTTCTTTGACTCGCATTTTTTCATATTACTATCATTCATAATATTTATTCCCAAAATACTTGCGGGAATCAGCCATTTTTATTCCTTTACCTTCCTTAGTTACATTCATTGTTTAATTTTTATGGTTCCATTTATTTTCATAACCTTCCTCTTGTGCAAAAGCTAGAAGTAGTGCTTGTTTTCTATATATCCTAACAAGACCTAAAAGTTTGGTCTAACTCCTGGCTCTTCTTCACTGCACGTATTGTCATTTGGTCCTTCGCGGTAATTTCGGGGCCATCAGCGCATAGTTCCAAGGCAAAACAGTGTGTAAATTTATCTGGCAACAGCTGTCATCATGGCTAACTGTAATAAATGTTCAAATACCCAAGAGATATTGCATTCCTGCGTGATTTCATTCGTGCTGATTTCTTAAGTTTCACAACCCATTTATACACCGTGCCATAAAGTGCTCTCTTGTTTTTATCAGTGAATACCCTTCACGATTTTGGATCGAAATACACTCCAAAGGATCAGTACCTCATCCTTATCAAATTCAGAGCCTTACACATTTCTGAGTTAACGTATAAACTCATCACATGTTGCACTGAACCAAGATTTAGGAAATTCTACACCACTGACCACGATCTAAAAAGTCTTTAACCTCCTGTCGTTGAATATTGAAATGTGTTAGTTTCATATCCGCTAAACGAATTCCAATAGAATTTATCCACGCTTCAATCCCTTGTTATAATTGACCATTAACTAACCCTTAAATTGGAACTATGGGAGAGCGACACAGGCCAGTGTATTAACTTGCTCTTGTGTTTGTGTATTTGAAATGCTTGGCATTATCGCGTTAATATTCTTTTTGATATTGTTTAACAGCTAGGTGCGATATTGCTAGCCTGTCTATCAAGCCAACGATAAGAATGAGTGAACCTGTCAGAGATAGCATGCGCAAAAAAAAAAAATAGTTAAAGGATCAAGCAACAGAGAAATTATTATATTCGTACAGCTAATCAACAAACGCCCAGAATAGTGTCTGCCTTACTGACTGAACTCCGTAATTAAGCACAAGTGATCAGAAATGCTAAAATGCTGAGACGCGCTGTAAGTGTATGATACAGGAGAACTAGAAACAAAAGAGCAAATGTATAAAAACCAAAACTGTAATATTTCAATACTCACTGTAACTATCTTTATCATAGTAATACTTATATATGCTCTTTGTTTGGGTATGTCCAAACCCATACTCAGATAAAGCATTTCTATGTCAGAAGTAATGATGCACTTGCGACTTTCTTTCTCTCTCTACTTCAACCTAAAAACGTTGTGAAAATGTTTCAAAAATATGCCTTGTATTTCACTCTCTGGCTTTCCTAGATGTGATTTCCTCCACTCGGTCGGTTTTGCTAATGACTTCCTTGTTTCACGAGACGATGAGTGATAGACCAACAAGTCAGTGGATGCTGGAGATTTATAGTAGCAAATTATTTTGTCAGCCGGTATGGGCCTCATGTCTTCCATTTGCAAGGGTTTAATTATTCTTATCATCTGTATAGTTGGTATTTTAAGTAATGGCAATTGGAATATTGATTACTATTCATCTTTTAGAGATGAAGAAAAGTATAATGAGTTTTTGTCTTTCACTAAACAAAATAAAAATTTTCAGCGTTAACAAGTAAAAAGTAATATTTAGTCAGATAATAAGTAAAAGACTTTGAAGCATTAGCCATGAGATTATATCTCAAGATGACTCTTACCGCGTCGCTTATTTCATGACATGATGCCTAGCTAAACAGAGAAAAAAGTGACAGGCAAATGAACTTTTCCTTCATATTCTTTATCTAAGTACTTATAAACAAGAACACACGCCCTACAGAACGAAGTACTAATGATAAATAGTCAAACATTCTGATTGGTTGTATATCAATACAACAAAGAGTAAGTATCGTATCATATCAAGTGATAAATGATAATTTTACAACCATGAAAAACTGAAAAAAATAATTCTGCCTTGAGGGATTTCCAAACATTTTTGGGTGTTCCGGCATGGGATGGTCATGAACTGTTGTTCATAAATCAATTTTTCATAAGAATCTGGTTTTTTTGAAGTTCTTGCAAAAGAAAATAGGTTGAAATTTATTAGTGTTCATGCTGCAAATAATTTGGCAAGCGGGAGGCAGTTTTCATCAAAAAGAATATCCATATACACCTCGACATCTCCAAAAAGGGTTAAAACCTAAGTAGGTCCCAAGGCTGTTAATCGACAGAGAAAAGCTACAGAGGAACAGATGTCAGCAGTGATCACCATCTTGTCATTGCTGCACTAAGCCTGAAATTGAAAGCACCCAACAAAAATGTTGTGAAAGCATCTAGGTTTGATATAGCCAAGTTTCTTAAAGATGGACCTCAAGAGGCTTTTGCAGTTAGATGGGATATGGAGTAACAAGGCCTAAACTTTGGATATCAAATGACACCCAGGATAGAAAAAAAATAGAAAAAAAATGCGAACAGACTGTTAGATTAAATTTCATTTTGCGACAGAGAGAATGAATATCATTTCCCGACCAAGTGATATTCAGTCAACGCGTGTACTTCATGATTTGTACTCGAGTCTTTTTTCGAGAATGTCTACGAAGAAGTTAGTATCAGGGTGTGACGTGAGTAGGTTATCTTTCTTGAACTCGTGGAAGAAGCCAAGAAAGATTATGGCCTTGTAAGTTTTTTGTAGAAGTCTCCAGCAAAGGTAACAATAAATAGATACGCCATGGTCTTCGGCATATGATTTTTTTCTTGCGGAAGGTATGTCAGTATTATTTTATATAAATAATGCTAAACTAAAGCAGTTCACTTTTCCATGTTTAAGGGTTATGGACAATTTCTTTCGGGAATTTCCAGTAGCAACAGGTAGAAATATTGGGGGCATAGGATATAAATTTCTTGCGTATATCCTGAAACCTCTTTTGGAAGAGAGAATCGAATGTAAATTTATGATGTTTTGTGTTTATGTACTGTATAGGCTCATTCGGTAATTAAAACTAGACAATTCAAAATAATTCATGAAGGATAAATAAAATAAGAATGGGAAAACTAGCAATAAAAATGGAATTCAAACTTTTCCTTTAGTATTTGCGACAGCTGTATTCAGTTCCCTTCGAGGTGCTTTTGCGTAGATCATATTTTTAAAGGTGGTGAATAAATGAATGACCAAAGGGAGAGAACAAAGGAAATTCATTACATTAGAAAGTGAAATCAGAAGACTGATTTATCTTCCCGTACTTGTTATCTGGTTAAGAGAACTTGCGTTTAAGACCTCGTTAAAAATTATACTACACCGTTCAAAATACGTGTTTCACGGAAGGTACTGAGGTTTAAAAGCGTAGCAGCGGTGCTTATAAACAAACGAATACGCGTCCATGTGATGACAGTAAATTTTTTTATTATGAAAAATTGCCAACAATATGTGGTGAGGATTTATTTAAAATGTGAAATCATAAAGGCAAAGGTAAGAAATATTAATACTTCTCTTACTGAGAGGGATATATAGATGGAGGAAGAGATTAATTTCAAAGGTAACTTGAACAGTTCATTCATCTCTACAAAGAGTTGGAGCTGTTATTATTACTGGTACAGAGGGAAACTTTGGCGGTGACGTGGACAGTGGGAGGGACGTCTTTCTCCGTCTAACGGAATAACCAGTTTCTGAAAGACCTCCATTTATCACCCATCGGAAGTTGTACAGACCATAAATACTATAGAGTTATACAGGCAAATAAACCCGTGAGAAAAATATGAAGCTTATGTGAAATCTTGGAAAATTTCTCAAGAAAATTAACCTTATCTAGAGTATGCCAGTTATGGGAGATGCAAGACACAGATTGCTGGTGTATTGTTTCCTATAAGGAGGTTGTTGCTTGTGAACCTTCTATGAGAATTTTAAAGTAAAGTTTCTCTTGAGCATTGGCATTTTGGGGGCGAGGTGTGGAGGTTGGGAAAAAAACTAAATGCGGTCAAAGTGTGTCTACCTCAGTTTTATATTCATATACTGTGAGAATAAGTTTTAGAGGAATGTCTCTGTATGTAAAACCACTGTTGCCTGTTTATTTTAAAGACTACACCTCTTTTCTAGGAAATGCAAACAATATCATTTTTCCATTGAGAGTTCTTATGTTTGTGGAAGTGCTCTTTTAATCTCCATTGAGAAAAATATACCTTTAAAAATGTGAAGGTGCTCATGGAAAATTCTCTCGTTTTATGTAATGAGAAAATTTTCATACTGCTTTCTGATGAAACCATAAATACATTTTCATTGCCCAGACTCCAGTTTCGAGTATTGCATGAAATTGAACGATTAACTCACGTCCTGTTCAAACCCGTATTGCATGTGGTGACCTGATCAGTGAAATAGGCACTGGTAGTTACTCAGCTTACAGACAGTATGGAAAAGGGCGTTGGGCAGCACACAGGAGAATACATGCTGAAAACCTGAAGGCTCATATTTGCTGTAGAAGCACACGTCTTTTGGGAAAGTGTGTGCAGCCAATGAAAAGTGG
>NC_089796.1:54136235-54161235 GCF_040412425.1 Macrobrachium rosenbergii
ATCGTTCTTTATTCATGGGTCAAACTGGCAGGCAGTAAAACTTAACAACAGCATGGTAAAATAATTGTCATTTCCAGTGGTGTCATCCCATATAAGCTTCATCCATAGGCATAATAATATTAGTTTGGTTTAATAGTTGATTTGGTTTGGACAGCCAATATTCAGTGATGTATATGCCGGCTTGCCCCTTCTGGTTACTTCTTATTAGACTAAATAAATCTGTTTTGGTAGCCACATTGTTGCCTCTTAACATGTTCTGGACTTCAAAGTCTGTTGTAGAAACTTAAGCTCATGCTGCCAATTGTGCCTTTGCTCACAGCTTTTAACTATACCTACTATTGTGAATTATGCACTAATGACTTCAAGGAATAACATAAGTTCTGAAGGTTCGGGATTCAATATTTTAAAATACCAGAGGGTACATATATAAAGCTATCTAACATATCACAGTCATACTGACCTGTAATTCAACATAATTATTTACATTGTATACAATCTAAGTTAGGCTAGCCTGTAAGAATAACTTAGACTTTCATAACTAGCCAAGACTTGAGCTGTATTTCACAGTCAGTGAATAGGGGCCAGATAGAAAAATCAGCATTCCTGAAGGTTAAGCCAAGTTACTATCTATTTCAGGGACCGAGATTCATCGTTTTTCTGAAATGTCTTTCAAACTAATTATTTGATTAAAATGGTACTTTGACACAGCGTACAAGACACCTCCCACCAATTTTTGGTAATATAGTGCATTGTCAAATGGCGTTAGTTAAGGGGTTTCCTCTTGACTTTAAAATGCAAAGTAGCATGAGTCACCTGGGCTAATCTACACAATCGAACGTCCGCTGTCCCCAGTCCCTTTCCTCTTCCTCCCTCCCTCTCTCTCACTCTTTCTTTATCGCTGCTTTTCTCATCTCTCCCCAATACCTTTCTGTAATTTACAATATGCAATAAAATACCGTTTTCCATATTTTTCAATACCAGCAGATAACTGGAGAGTTCATAATGAAGAGGATAGCTAGGTTTGACGTAACGACCATAATAATGGTTAATTTTTTCCAAAGTTTTTTGTTAATAGTATCCTTGGCGTGTTAGCACAAACAAGGGAGGCGTGGGAAGGTGCAGTGAGGCGGTCCAGAACCTTTGAGGATGAGTACTGGTCCACGGATGACATCCACAAACCTGTAGATTCTGTAATCATCAACATCGAGTGATAGCGAGGATGATTTGTTCCTTGATAGCGACGGAGACTTTGAGTAAAGTTCCTGTGGTATTCTCAATTGTTTGCATCACTTTTCAACCTATGATAATACTTAACAATACAGGAGAGAGAGAGAGAGAGGGAGACCGGTTTCATCATTCCTTTACCACTCTATATAGTAGTGTTAATTATATACTGGGTTGTAGGTTAAACTGTGTGATTTAATTTTGGTTACCTTGTCTTTCTTGCTCGTAGTCAACATGTCGATAAGAGAGGTAAAGGATTTAAGAGATCGTGATGGTAGGTGAATAAGGTGAAGGTCATACTCTCTTCAGCCTACTCCCATTTATACAACTTGAGAAAATAACATAACAATAATTAGATGAACACAGAATCTACAAAAACCAATATATTTATAACATCCAATATTACTCAATGTATTATAAAGAACAGGAAAGGGGAGCCGGAGACAGGGAGGCCAAGAAAGTGGACTGAGGGAGGTACGAGGAGGGGAAGGGGGAGGGAGGAAGGGCGTTCGAATGCATAGTTTGGCAATGCTTGGCAACACCATGTAAGTCAAGAGTAAACGTCTTACCTAACACCATTTGAGACAATGCAGTATATTACCAAAAATTAGCAGGAGGTGTCTTGTACACTGTGTCAAAAGTACATTTCGATCAAATGATTAATTTGAAAGATATTTGAGAAAAACGATGACTCGTGGTCCCTGAAATGGGTAATAGGCTACCTTTTAAAGCTAAGGTTAGGCTATGGTAGGCTACCCTTGGTAGACTAGCTAGTTGGTAATGTTTAGTTTTAAAGCTATAATGTAGTAAAAATGATAATGGTAAAATTGAAGAATATTACCTTTAAGTGTTCTGGCAGATCAAATTCAGCTGAGACCTGTGGATACCAGGAGATTTGAGAACTTTTTGATAACATGGTAAATAACATAATAACACTTTATTAACACTTAAAACTTGTTAAACGTCCTCTCGCAAGATGGGGATCCTTGCAATCGTCGCCTGTGAAAGATTTATCTCGTCCAGAAGCAAATGCTTCACTTTGCCTCTGGTCGGTTTGTTCGCGTCCCTGTTGTAGCGGCCACGAGATTTTTTTTTCTTTTACACTTATCAGTGTAATGTCAACTGAGATGATCTGAAGCTGTGACCCATCATCTGGTTAAATTCTCTCTCTCTCTCTCTCTCTCTCTCTCTCTCTCTCTCTCTCTCTCTCTCTCTCTCTCTCTCTCTCTCTTTCTTTCTGTGTGTGTGTAAAACTGCCTTCTGTGGACATTTTTGCATCTTTTTCTGATCTTGACCTCGGTGTATCCACACTTTTCATCTCCTCGAAATTGGTGTTATTCAGTTGATCATTGTATATATATATATATATATATATATATATATATATATATATATATATATATATATATATATATATATATATATATATATATAATTATATTATATAATATATAAGGTGTGTACTTATATACATATTATATATATATATATATATATATATATATATATGTATGCATGTATGTATGTATGTATGTATGTATGTATATATATGTTACAGGGAATGTGTGAAATCTAGGGATTTCAAGAAATCCATAGAGATTTCGTGAAGTGAGCAATTCGCTTGGGAGCATTTGATCCCCGACGGCTAGTGCTAAACACGACGAAACACTAATTTATCTATACTGTTTTGCTGTGTTTTGTGCTATCCTGGGGCGTTTAATGTATTTCACCGTGTCCCTGAGTGCATTTGATCCCCCAGGGGCTAGTACTAACACAGCGAAACACATTTCACCCCCCAGGGGGTAGCACTAAACACGGAAAAATAGTGCAGATGAATCGCTGTTTCGCCGTGTTTAGTACTAGCCCTCGAAGACTAAATGTTCCTAAGCGAATTGGTAATTTCACAAATTCCCTAGGGGTTCCTGTAACAAACACATACACGCGCACACACACACACACACACACACACACACATATATATATATATATATATGTATATGTATATGTATATGTATATGTATATGTAGCACCTTATGGCTTTTCCCCTTTGGAATGGGTGGCTTCAGAAATTTAAAGCTTCCCGGTTTCTCAGCAAATCTTTATGGATGACATTGCTTACCCCATGCCTTTTTGTGAACCACCAAACGCTGTTACACATTTAAACTTGATGGACTTAGCAAATGTATGGCAAAAGTCCGAAAACCGGTTGTTAATTTTATTTAAATCATTCACCCCTCTTGTAACAATCATTCTGTGCTATTTGCTTGTGTTTTGCTGGGAATCAAAGATTGTTTTTATGGTAATTACTACTCGCCTCTTCAAGTTTCTGACAATTTTTGTTCGCTTTTTATGATGTTTTTTTTTAAATGATTGTCAAATATGTCAGTAACCCATCGTAAAGTAATTAGAATTATTTGATTCGATGGCCTCATGCCAAAAAGTGTATGTTGTCTTGGAGGATATTCATGGTCTACACTCTATGGTATTAACCTTTTTTCTGTGAACTGATAAAAGTATGTATCTAAATGATCGTAAAGGCAAAGACCTTTTATGCCTTGATATAAAAAACATTCATAAGAAAATGGAGTCACTAACTTGTATTCATTTTCATGTCGTTTTAAAACGACAGAAACTACTGCTGTAGAATTTGCAAATGTGGTAGGAAAACTTTTGATGGTAGAGTTACATTTAGCAAATTCAATCGTATTTTTCAAACACATGGATGAGACCTTGCTTTTCTCATTTCTGCAAGCGATAAATAAATGGAGGCTATAAGAAAAGACTGTATCTTAGCAACTTGTCAGTTCAAGTTCATGCAGTGTGACCAACATCAATGGAGCATCATTAAGACTGCTTAGTTTCATTTTGTGCTCATGTATTTGTGTACCCCAACTCACCTTTTGTAGTCCAGCATATGCATTTGTTTTTATTCAAGTAAAGAAAGAAGTATATCTTACTTTAACCAGACCACTGAGCTGGCCCGAAGGATTAGATTTATTTTACGTGGCTAAGAACCAACAAGTTACCTAGCAACGGGACTTACAGCTTATTGTGGAATCCGAACCACATTATGACGAGAAATGAATTTCTGTCACCAGAAATAAATTCCTCTAATTCTTTTTATTCAAGTGCTTTTAAGGGGAGTGATAGCATAATTAACAACCCACTTAAATATTGTATTTAGACTCATGAAACTTTGAACATTTGTTTACCATAGTAAAAGAAGTTTTGACAGTAAATTTCAATTAATTTGATTAAATAGATTTTTAATTATAGGTGATTTTGGTCTATTTTTATGAAATTTTTGAAGTTTTGTATTTTTTTCAGTTTATACTTTTGCAAAATTTTTTTCTTCCTTTGATATATGTAGAGCATTTTGATATATGTAAATTTTTCCATGCAACAGAAGCTGTTTTGTAAATCAGTTAATAACGTGTCGTTAACTGATGTAATTTCTAAGAGGCGTTTTTTCTTAAAGTGGTCGCTTTTGTATATAGATGAATGGGGAAAATTCCAGCGCCTGAACTCTAATAATCTGTGCTACATTTTTCACGCACGATTCGGAAGCCAGCTATTTCAAGTGGTAAAACTTTGTTTTTAGGCTTCGAAACACAGATTATTTTATGTCTGTCTGACTTGGTGTCTATTTCGATGCAAGCCGTTTATATTAGTTAAAACAAAAATAATTGAAAGGATAGTATAAAATTTTGAGGAAAGTGGAAGTGAATTTTTGTTGAAGTGCGGCAGAATCTAATGGTCTTGATGCTGAAATCGCGTATATTTCCATTTTTTTTATGGCATGTGTTAATGTTTATATTTCTTGTGTCTTTGCATATAAAAGAGATTTTTAGAGCTCGAAAAACTGCCGCAAATGATATTCGGTGGAAACATCGAAATAAATTATAATGGAATCCATCAAGAAGGAAGACTCAGAAACCCTTTTGGGTGGAATATTGATCCAGGGTTCTACAATTGATGGATGGCCGCGGGAATGATGAGTTGCTTTTCCTCTCAGTGTCCTCCCCGCCGCCCCCCCTCTTTTCAGTTCACAACTTAATGATTTGTATATTTTTCGTAGCCGAGACTGTGCCTCGGATGTTTTGATGTTTGCCATTCATAAACGATTGTAATGTAGGAACTGTTTGAGCTGCCTTCCTCTTCACCCGGTCGTGGTCATGTCACATACGTATGTAAGCCTCACTTTGATCTATAATGATCCGCGAAGTCAGCATATTATTTAAATCGTAAAAGTGTCTTGTGTGACATAAGAATCTACCAACGTCTGACGGCGAGAAATTTTACCACAATGGATCATTGTAGTAGTAAGTTTACAGGACTTTGTTGCGGAGAGAAACTGGTTGTGTTCGTTTCATAGTTTGGAGGGGTTTTGATAAAATGTTATAGAAGTGGAGGTTGTGAAGTGACGTGGGATCAAAGGATTGATACAAGTAAAGTATCCCTTTAAGTTAGTTGAATGTTTTTTTGTATTTCACTTTGCAAAGAATCTAAATAACAGGTTACTTAACTTCACACGAGTTACTCATTATCGGAAGTTTTTTCCTCAAACAAGCCTTCTTTTTTATTACAGGTACGTGTTGCGTGTCGCGGAGCACGATTCAGTTGAATGCACGTGGGTGGGAGGCTGTCGCCTTGATTACCAGGAATAAAAAAAATAGCTATATTGGGTCCTTATTATCCACGGATTGAAGTAAGTGACAAGTGATTCACTTCGTATCTGTTTATATAAACTTATATCATCAGTGGAGAATATTTTAAGGTAAATATGGATTTTTTAATTTAGGTACACGACCTTTCTAATATGTATTCCCTTCAGTTGTTTCACTACTCCGTCATAGAGTTAAAGTTTTGGATTTTTGTTGTAATTGGCGATCATCTGTTAAACGTAACAAGCAGGGTAGAAGTGAGCCTTCTTCACTAAGACATTTTCAGCTTAGTTCGAGAATGAATAATGAAGTAGACGCTGTTGAACCTTCGCTTCCAAGACCTTTCCGCACTTTGTATGTCAGGGAAAGAAAATATTATTATTGAAGACTTACGAGGTTTGTCGTAAATTTGAATGTAGATAGAGCACATTTTTAGAGAGATGGTAGAGGTCATTTGAGCTTCATATGTCAGTAATCCCGTATGTTGTAGAGTCAGTCAGGTGCCAAGTTTTTTTTTATTACACATAAACGATTTTGCAAAAATAGTTAGTTTTCACACCCTTCTTTTCGAGTTTTGTGTTGATAAATATGAAAGGCATTGCTCATTGTGAAATTTTTACAATGATAAATTTTTGCTCGTGTATATACAGTATATATATATATATATATATATATATATATATATATATATATATATATATATATATATATATATATATATAGTATATATATATATGTGTGTGTGTGTGTATATATATATATATTATATGTGTTTATATATATGTATATGTTTATATATTTTCTCACATTGGGACCGAACCCCAGTCTTTCAAGTGAGAGCCCAGGGCGATAGGAATTCCTCCGCACAGGCCATTTCCATCATATCTCACGATGGGGGATAAGTCGAATGAAATGTTAGAAATTCATTCGCTGCTGGGTTGGGAAGTTGGGTAAAATTCGCTGGTTTGTTAGACGCTAGGCGGCTGCCTAGGAGAAACCTCAGGTACATACTGCAGTACTTAGGCTCCAACTTCTTTCATGACTTGTGCAGAGGAATTGCTAATCCCATGGGCTCTCACTTGGAAGACCATGGTTCGGACCCAATGTGACTCAGAAATTTATTTCTGTGAAACACGTTCTCATGTGTTCATTTCCATCATATCTTACAGTGAAAGGGTAAGTCAAATGAAATGTTAGCAATTCATTCGCTGTTGGGTCGGGAAGTTGGTTGAAACTCACTGATATGTTAGGTGTTAGGTGCCTGCCTGGGAAAAGCTTCAGGTACATAGAACTTAGGTTCCAACTTCTTATATAACCTGTGTGGAGGAATTGCTGATGCCCTGGACTCTCACTAGAAAGACCGGGGTTCGGTCTCAGTGTAAGTCAGAAATTTACTGCTGTGAAACACGTTCCCATGTGTTCATTTTCATCATACTGTATGTCATGGTGAAGGGGTAAGTCAAAGGACATGTTAGCAATTCATTCGCAGTTGGGTCGAGAAGTTGTGTAAAACTCACTGGTATGTTAGGCGCTAGGTTCCAACTTCTTTTATGACTTGTGTGGAGGAATTTGATAGTTCTGGGGGAATTCCTAAGGCGTATTTTGGCAAATGCGTCAGTGTTTATTAGAGAAAAACAAGAAAAAAGATGGAAAAAGGTATGCCCTATTAGCTAATGATTACAGTTTCATTCATAAACATAAACCACAGTCCTCCTCCCCTTCATCGACCACTCAGGTTTGTACTTTTTTGTAAGAAAGAGGGACATCATAGACTGTCCTAGTCCCAAATGCAAAGCATCTCATGGCAAGGCTTCTCCTTTTACTGTTCAACAAGGACACAAATCAGAGACCACCGCAAATAAAACTACACTTCTGTGCTCAACCCCTATCAGGCTTTTCAGCCTTAACATATCCTGGTAAAGTAAATGATATTCCAGTAAAAATCTTGAGAGATACAGGGTCATCTCAAACTATCGCTAGCTCAATGTTTAAAGATTTAGCTCAGCCAACAAATCAATATATAACTGTAACAGATTTGACTTGCCAAAAAGTTCTACCCATTATACAGATTTTTCTTTATTTTCCTTATTGTTGTAGTGGGTTAATATGGCTTTCCTAAGCAGCATTCACTTCAGGGTATGATTTTCCCTGCTTACACGAGTTAGGATAGAAGAGACTCCTTAGCCTTAGGCAACTCTTCTAGAAACCTGTAGGAGGGGTGGTGCCATCAGTGCACCTCATGCAGTGCACTGTAGGCATTACTCAAGGTTCTTTGCAGCATCCCTTCGGCCCCTAGCTGCAACCCATTTTATTCCTTTTATTGTACCTCCATTCATATTCTCGTTCTTCCATCTTGTCTCCACCCTCTCCTAACAGTTGTTTAATAGTGCAACTGAGAGGTTTTCCTCCTGTTACACCTTTCAGACCTTTCTACTCTCAATTTCCTTTTCAGTTTACTGAGCTCATAGGTCCCAGTGCTTGGCCTTTGGCCAAAATTTAATATTCTATTCTATTCTATTCTATTCTAGGAGAAGGACACTCCAAAATCAAACCAGCTGGTAGAAGGGACCCTTTATCCTTGGTAGGCAACCCTTCTAAGAGATGGTTACTCTGAATACAAACCTTGATCTCCAACCTTAGACTGTGTCATAGCCATTTTACCATGTCCTTCCATGGTCATGGGTCTGAGTTCCCTTGCCTGAGGGTACAATCAAGCATTTATCCATTTTCATTTGCCCACTTTCTTGTTTTTTTGAAAAGTGTGTAGGACAGGTTGATGAGAAAGCGAAAGTTACTGGGTGGATTACCAGGAAAGTGCTTTCATCTTTACCTAGTCTTTTCTTTCTGAGCATTTTATAATTTCTAAGTCTGTCCTGACTGTCCTCCCAAAGTTGTTGTGGCAAACCTGGTAGATTTCTCATTTACGTACGAGGTGTGCCAGCCCTACCTTGTGGGCCATTTGCTTCCAACATTTTTTACAATGCCTTATTGTCACATTAATGTATACTTTCAACAGAATTTTTGTAAATAATATAAATACTGTTGTTGTTGATGGTATTGTTGTTTAATGTTCTGCTAATTTTTACAATGTTACTCTTGATGAGTCTATTTATTAGTTTTGCTACTGATTTTATGCCGTTAATTTCAATTCTTTTGGGAGACATTGAGCTGAACCCAGGGCTTGTTACTCATTACATAAAGAAAATTGCAAAGTACTTTACTGAAATATTCGAGGCTTAAGGTAAAATTTTCTTGATCTCCAGAGTTGTTCCCATAACTATGATTTGATGTTTTTATCCGAGACTCTTGTCTGTAGTAACAAATCAAAGGTTGAGTTTTTAATCCCTGAGTTTGATGGCCCTGATTTTATTATCGTCACAAACATCCCACGTGTGCAAGGTATGGCTGTATGCACTGAGTCTGGACGACCTATTTATCGTCAAAGAAATTTGGTGTAGCTGCCATGAAGTTCTTTGTTTTAAAACTTTCAGTAAGTTCTACAATGTGTATATGTTTGCTATTTACTGTAATCCAAATATAGAGAATTCTATTTATGGCTGTCTTTTGGAAAGGATTAGTATGGCTCAGTCTTAGGATTCAAAAGCTTCATTCGTTATTTGTGGAGACTGCAGTGCAAAGCACAGCAAATGGATAAATTCAGATTCCACAGATCAACATGGCTGGTGACTCTTAAGGTCTGTGCGTCCTCTGATTTTGTTCACCTAATTGAGGAACCCACACATATTCCTGGTAATAGGTTAGACCTCATATTCACAGATGTCCCAGCTATTGTCAAGTCCAAGGTCTGTGAATATATAGGCACCCCTGATCATTGCGCCATTGAGATGGACATATCTGTCAATCAGTATATTCCTAATGCCACCCATTGGAAAACAGATCTGGGTGAAATCTAGAGCTAATTGGGATCGCATTATTGAAGCTTGTGAGGCACTTGATATTTTAGATGTTATATTAGATCCTGATCCCAAGAAGGTAAATGAAATGCTGATGGCTATTTTAATAAGGTATGTCCCTAGAAAGATCATAAAATTCAGGTAAAATGACCAGCCATGGTTTGATGATACATGTAAACAATCTTACCATGACAAACAGACCAAATTCAACACAGTGACGAAATCATTCAAATGAAAATTACACTATTATTACTGAGTCTCTCCGTGCTGCTAATAGAACTTACCGTACAGCTGAGAGAAATTACAATAATTCCTTGAAGAGGAAACTTCAGGAATTACTCAGCCTCATCTTTGGTGGACCAAATTGGCATCATCTATCTTTGGGTCAGGTTTTCCTTCCATTCCACCACCACTAACAGATGATAGTAGATTGGTTACTGGCCCTAGGAAAAGGCTGAACCGAGCGTTTGAAGCTAACAAATCATATGAGGATGTCTGTCTGCCTGATACTTCTCATCTTGAACCTGTTCTTACAAAATAGGGATGCTAAGAAAATTATGGATAATCTTGATAGCTGGGGAGGAGGTCCTGACAGTTCCTTCCCTTTGTTTTTTTAAAAAAGTTTCTAGATTGTTGTCTCCAAAGATTAGTAGACTATAGATTTTTATGTCGACATAGGATCTTTGCAGATGAGTGCAAGCTTAGTAATACAGTGCCTGTTCCAAAGAGTGGCATATATGCAGACTGCAGTAACTACAGGCCAATTTCTGTTCTCCCTGTGCTCTCCAAAGTTGCCGAAAAACTTATTTTTAAGGCAGTATATAAGTATGTGGAACGTAAAGGATTATTAGCTGATAGTCAATAAGCATATAGAAAGCAGTTAGGTACCTGCTATGCTCTTTTAGACTTGACACGCCATTTTCAAGTGAACCTTGATAAGGGTTTTGAGTGCAGAGTAATTCAAATAGATTTTAGTGCTGCTTTCGATTTAGTAAATCACAAGGCACTTATTTATAAACTTCAGAATCTTGGAGTGGATGGATATGTTTGAAGATTACTTCAAGATTTCCTTACAGGTAGGCAGCACCGAGTTGCTCTCGATGGGATCTTTAGTTAACCAAGACCTGTTGTGTCCGGATTTCTATGTGGTAGTGTTCTTGGTCCACTATTATTTTTAGTGTATGCAAGCAATATGGTTTTTGGCTGGGAAAACAAGATTGTTCAGTATGCCAATGATGCAACACGTGTGGGTGTAATCAAATCTCCACTTACCAGAAATGAAGCTGCTCTTAGCCTCAATCATGACGAGAGTATTATTGAATGGTGTATTCAGTGGGGTATTAGGCTGAACTCCAGTAAAATGAAAACACTACTGATTAGCAGATCTTGTACAGATTTTCCACCCCATCCACCCCTCCAAGTCGATGGTACTTTGCCAAATTAGTCTGAAGCTTTAACTATTCTAGGTGTAACTTACTCACATCTTACTTTTGAGAAACATCTAATGAAAGTTTCAGCTAATGCCACAAGAAAGTTGAGTATTGTGTGAAAGGCCTCATATATTTATAACAGTGATAAAATGACTGCAACCTGTTGTAGGTAATTTGTGCTTCCTTTACTAGAATACTGTTCTCTGGTATGGATGTCTTCTTCTGCCAGAGATTTATTTTAGGTAGAGAGGTTCATGGTGGTATGTTTCTGTTTCCTAATATTAGCAGTTATGACTTAGACCATCAACGGATGGTCTCTTGCTTGTCGCTTTTTCATAAGTTGTATGTTAATAGAGATCTTTCACATTCACATTTGATCCCTGATCCCATTTTCCTGCCAAGAGGAACCAGATTCGCTGAAACAGCAGCGCCAATATGCAGTAAATGTGCCTCGCAGTTGAACTTCTCAGTTACAGAGGTCCTTTATTCCTTACACTGTTGGACCGTGGAACAGTCTCCCTGGGGGTGTTGTGCAATTGGAACTTCAAAAGTTCAAGAAAATATGTTATGCATTACTACCCTATTACTATTCTCCTTGCATTTTAATACATTTTTATATATAATTTTTTAATTTATTTTTCTTTTTAATAAGTGAAATCTCTTCTTTCTGTATTTCCCTTTACCTTCTCTTACTTGCTAATGAGAACCATATTCTCTGGAAGATTGAATTTCAAGTCAGTGGCCCCTGTGGGCTTGTTTCATATGAATAGGTTTCATCTTCTGAAATATAAGAATAATAATGATAACCTCAGTTCCTCCTAAAGAGATGAAACCCGCAGGTAAGGTAGATCCAGGTACAGTAGGTGAAAAAGTCATTGCTGATATTTTTGGTATTCCTTCAGATGAATTTGTAAAGTATTAGAAGTCTGATGATAGTTTGAAAGATAATTTTTGATAAAGTAAAAGACAGTGTTGATGAAAATAAATTATCCTATTTTATTTTTATAATAACATCCTTATGAGGCATTACAGACTTCTGAAGATTGCAGGACAAAATTCTTGGCATGGTAGTTGTCAGGTTGTAGTTCTTTCTAATCTTCATGCAGCTTTATTGGATCTTGCTCATTCAGCAGATTCTTATCTAGGCATTTCCAAAACCTATAAGTGTGTAATGGAAGATAACTACCGGCCTGGTTTGAAAGCAGGTGTAAAACGTCACATAGAAAATACCACTACCACCATTAGTTCCTATCGTGGTACCTAATTCTCCTTTAGAAAAGGGTATTGTAGATTGTGTAGGTCCACTTCCCAAAACTAAAAAGCAAAGCTAGTACATCTTAACTGTGTTGTGTCCTACTACTAGATATCCTTTAACCATACCTATTAAAAACATATCTGCCAAAACCATTATTCTTCATCTTAAAATACTCACCATCTTTGGTTTCCCTAAGGAGCTGCAGTGTGATTTGTTTAAGCAAACTTCAAATCAGTTCAACATCCCCCATATTTTTGCTTTGATATATCACCCACAAACTAATGGAGCCTTTGAATGGGTTTACCAGTCCATTAAAAGTCTCCTGTATAAGTATGTGTGAAATTCAACAAGATTGGGATGAAGATCTGGATCTCCTTATGTTTGTACTCAGTAGGAGGGTAGTGCCGTCAGTGCACCTCATGCAGTGCACTGTAGGCATTACTTAAGGTTCTTTGAGACATCCTTTCAGCCTCTAGCTGCAACCCCTTTCATTCCTCTTACTTTACCTCCATTCAAATTCTCATTCTTCCATCTTATTTTACACCCTCTTTTAACAATTGATTCATAGTGCAACTGTGAGGTTTTCCTACTGTTACACCTTTCAAACCTTTTTACTGTTAATTTCCATTTCAGCACTGAATGACCTCATAGGTTCCATCACTTGGCATTTGGCCTAAATTCCATATTATATTCTATTCTTATGTACTTAGGTATACACCTATTGAGTCAACTGGAATTTCCTTCTTCAAGATGATATTTGGCTGAAGACCTAGGACAAACCTTAGTATGTTAAGAGAAAACATCTTAAGAGTTACTCCTAAAGATCAGCAAGTAAATATTCAGCAATAATTTCAAAATCTCAAGGTTAAACTTAACCATATTTATGACTTTTATCGTAATTTAACAAACGGCCAGATTTGTTTGAAGATCCACCACGATAAAAAGGCCAAAGTTAGATTTTTTAACTCTAGGACACTAACTTTCAATTCAAGTCACACCACTACTAACAATAGGTATATCATACCTAGTTTTGAAAAAAAAAAATTAAATGTAAAGCTTTAATGGAATAAATTTACATGAAGGCACTACAAACTTTGTAATTTGACTTATTATTAAGAACTGAAAAATGTATTATTTTGTTATGAAAATTAGGTACTGAAAAATTGTTCTAAAAATAGGACAAATTTTCAAAAATAGAAAAAATCAATAAAAATTACCATCCAATGGCTTTCACACTTTTAGTATGGCCTCCCAGGTCTTTGAGCCACCCCTAAAGGCGGGTGCTGGTTCCAAGCTGCTGTGGCTTCTGTAGATATACGAGAGGTGGAAAAAGGCCCTATTTTGAGTAACAAAAAGAAAAAAAACTTTTGACAAGAAATTATTATTTTGAACTAAAATGACTGCAGCATTTGAGTATTCATTATATTTGCAAGTAAATAAAGTCTTCCTGTGTATTTGTACTAACCTCAGCCTCATACAAAGTTGCCACAGATAGTGCAGTAGTGTTTGGGACATACAGCTCATTGGCAAGACACACACCAGAAGCATGATTTTTTAGTCTGCCTTCGGGGTACACTCAACACAGTGCACCATGGGCTCCCTCATCTGTGCTGCAGGTAGTCCAGCATCTCCTGAAGGCCCAGTGGGGGTGGACAGCCCAAAAACAGTGCATATGAGATCCTTGAGTTGCCTCGGCAGAGTGTGACTGGCGAGGCAATGCACTGCCCATAATTTGACCAGTTCCATAGCCAACACCTGCATAAAGTGCTTCCTCTGACGTTCTCTATGATCTATCTTCTGCATGTTTTCCCCATGGATGATCCAGGAGTTAATGACCCCAGCGTTCAGCATACCAAAGAACACGTAGAACGGCCACCTCTTGGTCTTCCTGCCACAAGAATACTGGCTACACATTTGGTCGAAAGTGTCCACTGCCCCTTTTGTCCTGTTGTAGTCTTCATTGATGGTTGGCTTCCACTGCTGGCCAAGGATTTATCTCCATGCATTAAAGATATGAGGAGGACACTTTTCTTTTTGGAAGGGGTGTTGGACACATGACACCAGTGTCATGTCCTTTGTGAACAGGAAGGCACTGGAACCTGGAGTCCGTGTGGTCTTGTCCTTCATCTCTCCTGGTATCTCTGACTCTTTCTCCCCTGACTGTCCCAGTCAGCGTCATCTCACAATTGTGCAGCAGATCCTGGATGAGAGGCTCAGAGGTGAACCAACTGTCAGTCGTTAGATTCCTGTTGGTGAAGTGGTAGAGCTGCGTCAGGTCCTTGCTTCCCAAGGTAGGGGATCCCTGACAGCATGTACTTGCTCTTCACATCATTTGGCATGATGATCTTGATGCCGTATTTCACTGGCTTATTTGAGATTTACATCCAAAAAGGACAGTGGCCTTAGAAGGCAAGCAACTGCTCATCAACAGTTAAGAACTCGCGTGGGGTATAGTGGGTGCCACAGGCCTTGATGAGAATATCCCACACCTTCCTGATTGGGGCAAACTTGTCGGTTTTTCTCCACTGTTCTCTGGTATTGAAGTCAAACCGTATGCAGTTGAGGAGGAAAGCAAAGCACCCTCAGACATAGCTAACCTGCAGAATTTGGCACCAACTGTAGGGCTCTAGACATCCTTAGTGGAGAGGCGGCTGTCTCGCCCGTAGCCACTAAAGATAAGTACCCCTAACATGGCAAAACACCCTGTATCACCAACCATGGGTAGGTACCACCCGACGTGTTCAACACCCTGTATTACCAACCATGGGTATGCCATACCCAAACACAGACCTTGAGCAAAGGGGAGCAGAGAGAGCAAGACGACACAACCTTTCTCTACACTGTCAAGCAGATAACTGAAGTTACTGAGGTGGTGGGCACCCTCATGTGGGGGGAACCATACATAATGGCAATGGCGTCATTCACTCCGGGTACCTTTTACCCATGGTTAGCTTTTTAGGGTTAAAGTAGGAGATGATGTACTTGTGTATTGATCAGTTCCAGGAGCTCCATTAAGAGAAAAATTTATTGGTCCTTATAAAATCATCAAAGGGTTTCAAAAATGACTTATGCAATTGAAACTCCAGATAAAAGGAAACCTAGCCAGTTAGTACGCAGTAATCTTATAAAACCATACCAGTCTGCAACAATTTCTCCACAGGTAGTTCATCTGATAAGAAAAGAGACTGATCACTCCACACAAATTCAAGGACAACTGCTCCCATTCAGGAGACTTCTATACAGGTGACTCCTGCATCCGAGGCAGTTGATATTAAATGTCTCACTCCTCTTAAACCAGATGAGAAACTTTGACTCATAATCATATTTTGTCGTGGCAAGATGCTAGTATTACTCAGATTCTTTCTTTCCTTTCACAGTATCTGGGTCATCTCCCTAAGGTGGAAGGAGAAGAACTACAGTTGTTCTAAGGTCTTCTCCTGCTGTAAGTTCAGACAATCCTGGTTGCTGTACCTTGGTGAAACAAGATGTTGTGCTAGAACCAAACACCAGCCCTGTTCGTCACCCTTTTTATAGGGTGTCCTATCATTTATTACCAGCCATGAAGTCTGAGGTTGAATATTTATTGAAACTAGATTTGGCTGCACCAAGTAAATCTCCTTGGGCATTGTGTGTGTTCGATGTGGTATCCTTATCAGTAAAGTTGGGGATGAAGGAAACACTGAAATATCAAAAGTAGGTTCTTAATGTCTAGTGGAGTTAACAAATTCACAGAGATTCAAATTATGTGCTTATAAGGGAAACAGAGCGGTCCCGTACTGGCGGAACATTACTGCCAGACGGATAACGTTTATTGGTTACATATCGTGCATGATAAATATAGGAATGACATACATTTGATACAGTAGTGAGGTATATACATGGACATGAAATATAAGAGAATGTGTTATGACCCTGCACAAGGTCAATTAGGGTCATAATCTCTTACTGCATGTTTTTTAAGAACAGCACCATAACAACTTACGTCTCTATGATTCTCTGGTAGTGATGGCCAAGCATTGGGTCAGCATTCCTTCTCCCTCATGGACTCCTCTCCCTGTATCTAACCGCAGACAAAGGCCTACTGGAATTAAAAATCAGGATACAAAACTATACTTTATTTGCAAATTTAATGAAAGTAATTCAGCAAAAGTTACAGACAAATAAATGGAATTCATAACTAAAGGAAATTCTGATACACAATCCATCGAATTAATGATTCCAAACCAACCAATACTAGCGGCTAACACCTTGGTCATCAAATAAAATAAACAGGTCATAATTATTCTAGTACAAAATAAAATGCCATGTTCTGTAACTTACACAGGTCAAAAATAGGTCAAAGTCTAGTATACTCCCAAGGAGTACATTCTTGGCCTATTACTCAGCGAAACATCTGAAGAAGACAAGCAAAATCTTCTTTAGTTTTCAAAGCACAAAAAAAAAAAAAAACACAGATATGGGAATTCCTCACACGTTATTCAACCATAAATGCTTAAACAAAATACATATTATAGAAATGGAGAAAACAATCTACAGTTTGGTAAATAGATATGATTCTTTCCTTGAAACCGCAGTGTTCAAAATCAGTTCTGGTATCACACACAGCACAAGTCTCTTTTACTTTTTGAGACTTTTCAAAAGCTTCATTTTTGGTCTTCCAGTGATTCCTTTCTCCCACCCTAATCCCTTCACGCCTTGGGACTCCGCCCAAAAGGCACGCACAAACACACGTCCCCCACCGGAACCTGGACACTTTCAGCGAATGTACAGTCAGGGAAATGATTTGTTTTACTCCTTGAGTTCACAAGACATTGTAAATGGCAACGCCGTTTTTGTTTATGTAGTCAAGTAGTAACACTATTAGCTGATTGGTGAAGACGTCTCCTTACCAGTTAACATATATTTACTTACTTTATTTCACAAAAACTAAAATACGTTGGTAAAAAAAAATGTGTGAACAATCTGCAACGTGAAAAATGGGTTTATAAGTGTTTTTTCTCAGGATTATATAAAACGCTTTAGAGGAGGGAAATTACGTAGAGTAATATCATCATGCAGTGTCGTTTGGCTCCTGAGACTGACACAGGAGACGGAGGTGGATGGAAGGTGAAAGGTTGGAAGAAGGTAGAAGTTGTTCCGGAGGGAATAAGGACGGCGAACTGTTCATCAAACCATGCGTAGGCTTCGTTAACGATTTTGCTTATAAGTCCAAAAATCTTTGGAAGCTACTGCGGAATTTCCCATGTCTTTCAACTGATACTGTCGCTACAGTGACAAAATAAATACCGATGCAATTGCTACAAAATCACATTCATTGTCCACAACCCATTTTTTTAAGACGAGAGAGAGAGAGAGAGAGAGAGAGAGAGAGAGAGAGAGAGAGAGAGAGAGAGAGAGAGAGAGAGAGAGTTGATATCATGTAATCACACAAATATCTAGCGAATGTAATTGTTTTTAATGACATCACATAAATTTATTTTGCTCTATTTACTTTAAATGTGGCCAGCATTTTTTATGATATTAATGAGTGAACAGCCAAGCCATGCCATTGCTCCAGCATTTACGTGGAAAACAAGCTCTTTCCTTATTACTCTCTTGGAGGCTTCGAGAACCACTGTCAGGCAACACGTCTATCAAGGAGGAACACTGAAAATGTATAGCTTGATAAATATCGTCTAGTTTATGTGTGTGTGTATATATATATATATATATATATATATATATATATATATATATATATATATATATATATATATATATATATATATATATATATATATATATATATATATATTTATTATTATATAATCCACTTACAGCTTCATCCGGCGATGTTGACCACGTGTTTATTGTGAAACATGCACGATATTAGTATACATTAAATGCTCTCTGCTATGCTATTCTTTCTACTTCAAACACCCCGTGCAGAGGGACCTTGGGTGGATGGATTCACTTAAACTATTAAGATTAGTTGTAGATGAATGACACTTTCCTCAATTAACAGAATCCAGATCCAAGTTCTTATGATATGAACCTGTGAAATCATGGGAGGTCACATTCCACTTTTGGTCTGATGGTTGGCTGCACCATCAATGACTCTGGGCTCTGAGACGCAAATATTAGCTTTAATAGCAATTATGCTTCAATTACTTGGTGCTGGTCATTGATCCCTTAGAGACACGCCAACATATAAATGATATATATATATATATATATATATATATATATATATATATATATATATATATATATATATATATATATATATATATATATATATATACTACTAAAGTATATATATGTAATTCTAATAGCCACAATGCCCTCTTAACTTCTCCAATTCTTCGCGCTTTTTTGGATATGTTTGTAACTACGAAGCCGAAAATATCCAGACGGAAGAAATTGAAGAGCCTGTGAATAGCGGTCGCGAGAATCGAAACCCGCGTTACCATATAGTTACAAGCACTCCAAAAAAGCGCGAAGAATTCGAGTAGTTAAGAGGGCATTGTAATATTAGAATTACATATGTGTCTGGTAAAAAATATAGATATTCTACATATATATATATATATATATATATATATATATATATATATATGTATATATATATATATATATTATATATATATAATATATAAATATAATATATATATTTATATTATATATATATATATATATATATATATATATATATATATATATATATATATATATATATGTACTGTATATATATATAATTTATGTCAATAACATATTGTTTTTATGATTTTTTCTGTATTTAAAAGGATATTTATTTTGTCTTAGCCAAGAACTTAAGCCATAAGTGAATGAAAGCAACATTGAAAATAGACAAGCTCATTTATTACAGGCTACTATATGATTTTTATACATGGTAAACAAAGAAGTTATGCATTCTATATCCCAGTATCCATGCTATGAAAAATATAACTAAGTATAGTTTGAAAGTAAAAGAGCGTTTAGCAATAGTAAGTGGCTGATAAATCATGATTAAAACTGTGGCATAATAAGATTGTTAATAGTAAAAATAACTCCATATGAAAAGCTGTCCGAGTGATCTCAGCAGCAGTCGGTGGAAAGGAAACTGCGTTCTTAGTCGACCTCTCTTGGCCCTTCTTCTTGGGTAGACATCCTATATTCTTGGCCACAACGAATGGGCTCTAAAAAATGTTATCCGACAACTGCTACAAAGTATGTCTAAAACAGAATTCCTCTCAGGATCGCCGATACGTTTCATGAAATTTTTATTAATTCAAATATCTGTCCTGGCATTAGTATCATCTCCAAACTTAAATTTGAACGGGACTGGTCAAGGTTATGGTATTCGATAACTGAATTTATCCTAATGCAAACCACTGTTAAGAAATTGAATAAGAAAACTACACTTTTATCTTAAAGTTTGACAGAACTAACACAATATTTTCAGTCGTTTTAGCTACATTATTTATCGTTTCAACGGGAAATCAGAACTAGCTTCAAAAGGTTTAGGAGTTAGAGGGAAAATCGTCAACGAAGCTATACATGCTTCGACAGTTCATTGTCTTTACCTTACAAACAACTCCTCCCTCTTCTCGTCACCACCGCCCCCCGTCCCTCCACCTCTATCTCCTACATCAGTCTCAAGAGCCAAACGCAAGTGTATGATGATATTACGTTATGTAATTTCCCTCTGATACAACGTGTTATATAATCATAAAAAATCACGTATAAAACCATGAATCACGTTGTAGTTTGTTCGTAAACTTTTTTCTTTGTCAGGTCATTTTGTTTATTTTGAAATAATCAAGTGAATATATACTAGCAGGTAAGGAAACGTCTCCGCGTGAACTCATAATGCCCCTTCGCCAAGGGGAAAGCCATGTACTCTCGACCCTCATTGCTAAGCGGTAACTTGGAAATACCATTGCATCAGATCATTTGAGGAATAAATATTCTTGCTCCCAATCTCAACAAATAAATCTGGCAAACATGCCACAGGATAGCGATCAGGAATGGTTTTCTCTTTCAACTTCCTAAAGTCCACACAAACTCGGACTGAACCATTTGCCAAACCAGTTTTAACTGACAGTTATAACTGTTCAGTTATAACTGTCAACAATGGGATATCTCAATTGAATCATTTCGTCAGTTCAAAAAAACTGTACAGTTAAACTGAGACAAATGCAACCATATTTTTAACTGAAAGGAGTAACTGAACTGAGGCGTGTGGGGATTCGTAACTGCAGTTCTCAACTTCTCTTTCTACAGGTTGAAGATGAGTGCAGTTTGTTGGAGATGGGCATATAAACAAAACGAAGTGATTGTTGAATTAACTCTATTGATCTGAACCTGCTCTGTGGCACTAATAAACGTTCCTTGTTTCTTGGGTAACTCTTTACATACAAACTGTAAAATACTAATAATGACAGAAAACAGCAATATAGAAACTTTACAAAATGAATGCATTGCTGCCACTAAATGATAACTAACTAAATATGCGTATTTACATAAAATACATACGTACACATATATGTCATATATATACTCCACGCACACACACATAGAACCTTATGTGTGTGTACATCTATTAATACATACATGTGATTTAAAGTATATTTGAGTAAAGGAAATCTGTTCTCTTAGTGTACCCCCACTATGGAACCTCAAACACAAACTATGAAAGGTCATTGTACAAAGCAAAGTATTACTATAGTTAGAGCAACATTACCTTTTACAAACAAAATTTATATAATAGTTAAAGAGGCTGCTAAAAATAAATATTACCAAAAATGGCATTTCCTAAATTTCAATTAAATAATTGACCAAAATCTGATGCAGTGACTTTGCTGAAGAAGATTCCGTGGTGTTATCAGTGACTGAACACCTAAAGACCCCAATGTTTGGAATATAAAATGTAGGCCTACAAGATGAGAAGTGGCTTCGGGAAATTGAAATTATATGAAAATTAATCGAAATGTCATAGCCACGTAAAAGGCCAGTTTTTTTTATCGCGGTTATTGTAATCAATAACAATGTTTAACAAGAATGAAAATATGAAAATCAATTGGTTCTTCACTTAATTCCTTTAATAATTTAATATCAGAACATTGATTTCGCCTTCGTAACCAAATTTTGCACGACTGTTTACGCATTTTAGTTTTCTTTTTCTATTTGTTTGTAGCATTACAAAGAATACAACGAGAGCGGCAAGATCGTACTCTCGGAATCCATGGTAAAACCGAGGGATTGAACTGTGTGTGTGTGCATTTTCATTTTTAACTGACGTCAAAACTGTGTCAGTTATAACTGAACAGTCATAACTGTCAGTTAAAACTGCACGTGTGTGGCCGGCCAATTAGTCTTGTCCTCCAACTGAACATTGTGTTCTAACGCATTTGTTAACGCTGACTTATCCCCTTTGAGTGCCACTATGTCCACAAACTCAGCCAGAACATCTTCCACACCCCCAACATATTCTTTATAATCAGCATTGGCTAAATGATCCCTAAAAACCTGCCTCTTAGCCTGTAAATCTACTTCTGAAAGCTACAAAAATCCCTGACATTAGCCACTGAATTATCTTCATGGACCCAGTCAACAAAGTCAATTGCATAAGTACCCTTTTGATAATTGCTAACTGAATCATTACAGTTTTGCAATTTCCCCAAGTGTCCCCTGAACTGAACACCTTGTTTATAGAACTTGTACACACTAACCCCTTCAGCTTTTCGCTACACTTATCCACACACACCTGTCTGGATTTATGCACTCCTTTCACTCGAACTTTCACCATAGCAACCATACCAGGACCAAGAACCACATCATCCAACAAAACCCCCTTATAACACTTCTTACCCACCGACACATCTTCGGCATCCACCCGCAAATTCTCATGTACACCTGACCCATCATCATCATCTACTACACTCACATCCGTCCCCTCATAAGGCCAAACACACCAGGTACTCCCACATTTATACCACATACCCCTGTATGAACCGAGATTTTTCCATCTCCGACATGGGTGACCCAGTAACAAAGCAGCCCCTCATATAACCAAAAATGGTTTTGGAAAAGTTCTACCCCCAAGAGATAAATCCACATCTGTGTATCCCAAAACCTGTAACCTATTTGCCTGAACATCATGTACTGTCTCTTTAGCAGGTCTCAAGAACGATAGGAAAACATCAATTGGAACAACTCATAATTCATCAAATTGATAGAGGCGCATGTATCTATGAAAACCCGTACATATATCCCATGCACAGACCTTTTTACCACTGCCTTTGACTCTGTACCTACACCCTCCCCCGTCATGCTCATAGTATACTCTCGAGCGGACTCTTTTTCTGTGAGCCTTCGAGAACAACTTGGGGACACTGGGGGAATATCAACTAAGGACTGCTTCTCATGGTCCAAGCAAGGGGCCACAGGGGAAAGAGGGGATGGGTCAACATCAGGAGGTGGCGCTGGGCGAAGAAAATGATGGTTTCGCTACCATACATGACCACTAGGGAGGTGAATTTCATAATCCCTCGACCTGCCGAAACTCATGACTATCCCGACCTTGTCCCAGCAGTGAGATGTCAGGTCTTGGATCCAAACATACTGTCCAATAGCCAACCTGGGTAGGGGGCGGGTATGCTGATCTTACCAGGTCTTAACCTGCTCGGCACGGACAGCAGCACGGCAGTCACAGTCCTCAGTCTTGACCTGCCACCCCTTTGAAAAGGACTGTTGGGTGTGCAGGGATGCATGACCTAAGAGGTCAGCCATACAGGATCTGGGCGGGGGAGCGGCCTGTGAAATTGGGAGTATTCTGGAGTTCTAAGAGACCTTGATCAAACTCTTCACAATCAATGTTGCCGAAGGGTACTGTTGTCAGGATAAGATGCTTGAATGACTTCACGGCAGTCTTGGCATGACCGTTCGATGAAGTCCCTGAACTCGTTGCTGGTGAACTGTGGTCATCCATTGGTCCTGAGGCAGAGAGGGACATCAACTTCCCGGAAGTAGCGACAGAAGATCCTGATTGTATTAGAAGCAGTAGTATCATCTTTGCATGGGACGACGACAGGCCATCCTGAGAGTCGGTCAACTATGACGAGGAAGGCTTTTCCTGCGACAATAAAGAAATCTGCTGAAACAGACTCGAAGGGCTGCCAGGATGGCTGCAATACCTGGCATGACTCAAAATCTCCAATTGTGTTGACAATGTCTGAGTTGATAGTAGGCCAGAAGACAGCCTGTC
The DNA here is from genome assembly GCF_040412425.1 of Macrobrachium rosenbergii. Taxonomy (NCBI): domain Eukaryota; kingdom Metazoa; phylum Arthropoda; class Malacostraca; order Decapoda; family Palaemonidae; genus Macrobrachium; species Macrobrachium rosenbergii. The sequence continues at coordinate 54,159,971 of NC_089796.1, forward strand.
TTGACCGGCGCCTGGTAGATTCCACACCCCTATGGCTGTCATGTATGCGAGACAAGGTGCAGCGGCGGAGGGCAGCAGGAACTATAACTCTTGCTCCATACAGGACAAGGTCACCATCAGTGTAGAGTTCATCCCGTATCTTCCAGTATGGGAGTAAGGATTTATGCAGATCATACCTGTTGGAGGGGAATCCTGAGGTGACACAGTCAAGTAGGCGAGTGTAGACAGGGTCTGCTCTTGCTGCATCTTGTAGATCCTGAAGGGTCCTGTCGGCATCTTGAGCTGGAGACTCCTGAAGAGGTGACGGTGTACACAGGTAGAAGGGGAACCTGAAATTTCGTCCTCTGGTGTGGGATGGCTGGCTGGGGCTCGAGACAAGACATCAGGAATGTTCAAAGACTTGCCAGCATGCCACACAGCTTTGAATAAGTAGGGTGAAATTTTCTCCTTCAGACGCTGGAGGCGAGGATTCTTGATGGCGTCCAGGGAGTAATGATTGAGGATAGGTATGAGAGGACGGTGATCAGCCATCAGAGTAAAGTTCTGTAGGCCTGCGAGATACAGCCTACATTTTGACATCGACCAGACCATTGGCCAACATCTCGAGCTCAATAGTGGCATAGCGTGTCTCGACATCGGTAAGGAATCGAGAGCCACACTGAACTAGATGTAGGCATCCACTACCATGGTCCTGCAGAAGAGCATATCCAATACCATTAAGGCGTGAGGCATCTGTCTAGAGGATGACAGGTAGGTCTGGGTCGAAGGCAGCAATAACAGGTCATTTGCTGTCGCTGTATTACACCATAATTACACTACCATTCTTCTGATGTGTTTTGTTTTGGAAATATAATGAATCAAGTTAAACCCCAGATTTTATCAAATCACTCCCCTCTTGAAGTAGGCCTTCAGCTGTATTTTGTTGTGTATAATTTTAGCTGCCCTCAAGGCCAGAGTCCAGATTTTTGTGGTAAGTAAGGTAAGTTGTGTATCACCCTAATACCCCATTTATCTAGCAAGACCCCAGCTTTAAAATTACAACTACATATATATATATATATATATATATATATATATATATATATATATATATATATATATATATATATATATATATATATATATATATACAGGTATTTCGAAATTAGAGCCCCCCCCTGTACAGCATAAACTAAAATTGATATGGACAAAAACAAGTAATTCAGAAAAGGTATGTATTTAAGTTTTTCTCTCAGTATTTAATATTTTGTGGTTCCATCTGCCTG
>NC_089796.1:54166235-54313735 GCF_040412425.1 Macrobrachium rosenbergii
CTCCAACAGAATACTTAAAAGTCAAAAGCAAAACAAGTTACATGGTATTCTAAATTCCAAAAACCCTGTTATTTATAATATTTACAATCGTCTCCTTTACAAAAGTAAATGGGTACTAAAATTTTCCAAAATCTGGTCAAGAAAAAGGTTAATCATGCTGGTGCTTGAGTTAGCCGGTCCATTGATGATTGAATAATAAAGACCAGTGCTTATCTGCTTGCATCCGTAAATTTCAGAGACAATGTTTTAGTGATACAAGGTGGTCATCCGAGAGAATGAAAATACAAGGTTAACTACTCCCGTCATCCAATCAGTCGGTGGAGTGCGCACTGTTATTTGAGCGAATTTGACACGGAGGGTTAAGGGTCCTGACGTTCGATTTTTGGAAGTACTTGACGATCTGAAAAACTTTGCATTGTAGACAAACCGGTTATTTTTGTGTATCTGAAACGGTGTTATGCAGTTTCATATTAAGCGACTTTTGAGCTTTACTTGTTCTTGTCATTAACGTTTAATTCACCAATCGTTGTACATCTTAAGATGTGAATCTTCGTCGTTTTATTATTTTGAAATATTTGGCCTGAAGAATTTTGAAAATAGTTAATAACTTCCAGACCTAAACTATAATCTGACAATAGTATTATAGTGTTTTAAAATTTTCTATTTTAATACTTACGAATGGTTTCATGGTCTTTAACACGGTTAAAAATTTGTTGCCCACCAGGTGTGTCAGTTGTTAAGACTGTGCATCAACGTTCCTGAGTAATTAAGTAAAGTCAGGATTCCTTGCAAATGTTGAACTGGGGGAGAAGTTTGTTGTCATGGTTGTTACTAATAAAAAGGGCTGGTCTACTAAAGTGTTCGGTGGAGGTTCTTATTAGCGTCTATTTTCAGGCGATATTGCTTGATTGTTGTGGGTCATAGTTACGATAACACACCGAGGTCCCTGTGAATATCCTGCTCCAGAGATTCAGAATGTGATTTTATTTTATTAAGGCCGACGAAATACAATCACTTGTGAGAAATATGCGAGACCAGAGGAAATAATTGTGTATTTGAAAATCTCTGCATTCCACCCTTCATTATTGGAAAAAAATTAAAATGGGGTAATGATTGCTGATTAATTTTTTTAATGTTGTTGTTAGGGAAATCAGCTCATTGACCAAATTTATGGACCGATTTTATACCAGGATATCATACTGTTACGTAGTTATATCGTTGACAAATACGTCTCTTTTTGTGTGTTGACGTTAGATTCTAGAGCGATCTTTGAGCGCAATGCCACGTTGAATAATTAGGACGTCTGAAAAACTTAATCTCTCTCTCTCTCTCTCTCTCTCTCTTTATTTGACCAAGTGGATAGCACATTAAATTGTAGACACATGTCGCCGGAATGTCTTCGCCTCAGCTAGGAAGGGCAACGGTCAATCCTTGGAGCCTTCAAACATTTCTATATGAAACCGGTAAAGGTTGGGGATGAGGCTTACAACTTCCTTCTTTTATCAGAGGACTCAGAACGGGAGGGTCCCACGTTCCGAAGGCTACGCGTTTTGAAGGAAACTGCTTCAGCTATTAAAAAAAAAACTAAAAATGAATTATATTTTTTCTGGGTTCGGCATGAGACCTATTACAAAGTGTGTTTTTGTGTAATCATTTTCTAACCTTTCTGGGTAATTGAAGATATCATGTAATAAAGGGAAAGAACGATGATTGTCCTGGTGTTGGAAGAGTAATAAACGCAGCCATTTAACGGGTCTTCATTTCAGTGCTTGCCATTTGTGGTTGTTAAATTGTTACTTCATACTCTCTCTCTCTCTCTCTCTCTCTCTCTCTCTCTCTCTCTCTCTCTCTCTCTCTGTTGGAGAGGAGTCCAAGTAGTTAGTTCGTTTGCCTTAGTACAAGTGTATATATTAGCCGCAGAAACAGGTCACGAGGGAGAGAGATAGCAATGGTGGATGAGACTTATAAGAAATATAGCAGACAGCTAATGAAACTTCTTCAGCAGTGAAAGCTTCCCATTCCGTCCCTGTTTGATGAACGATTAAATCAGTATTTTTTTCGAGCTCATTGATCAAAACAGGTATGTGGAATATGTGTAATATAATCATGGCTTTTAAATTATTTAATTTCTATTAGCAAATGCCATTTTACATTCCTGGCGCGCTGTTGTCTTTTTTGCTTTGTATCTCAGAATTCACGATTTAATTTTTAATGAAATGTAGTGATTGTTATGGTAATCATGGTATTTCTGTTATTTTAAGTTTAGTTTGGTTATAATTTTGGTGATAGTAATTACAGCAGCAGTAGCACTATTCATAAAATGGCAGCAGCCTAATTAATGGATCTAGCTGTCATGTGTGTTTTCATATATAATTTATATATATATATATATATATTATATATATATATATATATATATATATATATATATATATATATATATATATATATATATATATATATATATATATATATATATATATATATATATATATATATATATATATATATATATATATATATATATATATATACAGTATATATCCAGTCGTCTCACTAGTATACTATGTTTTTTAATGTACATTTTCAGTTTATTCATTTTTCGAAAGGAAAGTTGCGTTTTGTTTTCTTTAAAAAACTACAACAGAAAGATAGCTGAAAGAAAAACGCAGACTTGCCGTTCAGTGTCGAGGAAGTTTTCGCGATGCTTTTTCTCGATGGATTCAACAGGTCGTTAGAACTCTAACAAAAACAGAGAAAGAGAAAGAAAAGTGTTCGTCAGAAAATTTTTAAATGGAACGAACTCCGTGATGAAGTTACTTTGTTATTAGAAAGCCTGATACTGATTACTCGTTCAAATAAATTTCTTGCATATTTTCAGGATCGTTGGTGTTGTGAAATTTATTCTTGAAATAGGTGGGGCTTTCTTGAATTTATATTTCAGTAATTGTTTTAAGGAAAGAAGGATTAGTTTAATTAAAACTGTGAGGTCTGTTGCGCGTAGTAGAAAACTGCTAGATATTTCAGGTTACCATAAATATGTTTGAAAAGTCACATTTACCACACAGGTTTATCCAGAAGTTCGAAAATTAATCGCTTACGTTTTGTCTCGTCCTTACTGGATGGAGAGTTGTGTGGCTGATGTAGTCCCTTTCCTGTCCCATCTCCAGAATGTTCAAATTGAAGAAGCAGGCTGTTTAGCATCCAGAAAAAGAATTCTTTACATAATTTTTTTTTCTTAAACTCAGTGCAAGTATTACATTGACATTTAGGGTTCCGGAGTCCCTTTCGTAATAAACATCAAGATGCACAATATTTATTACTGTTTTTCGGAAATGGGTTAAAACTGCAGTGAAATACGGATAACTTGTTTTTTCTACTGTGTTTTTAGTAATTGTATGACCTAGCGTGTTTTGGATAATCAGTGGTTAAGTTTCTTTAGTGTTTGTCCACGGCAAATAAAGGAGTTACCAAGTAAACATTGCCGAAATCAGACACCTGGTTTTACTTTATTCTTTAGCAGTTGTGAAAAGATGTAAAGCAAAAACAAAAAGCAGAACGTGTTTTTTTTTTTTTTTTTTTTACAGCACTCGGTATGTTTGGCAAATCCAGAAGTTCTTGTGACTTACTCGGACACAGCCCCTTTAGGAATTCTCCGAATACTTGGTATATAGATAAATTACGTTGTAGGCCCAAGTTGAAAGGGCAAAGTGGAAATTGTGCTGTGTGAGCGTGTATGAGTGCATGAGAAGACGTGTTCTTGTGGTTGAAAAATAACTGAAGCAGTCTGGTTGAATAAGGCTTAAGTTGGGTTTTAAAGGAATTGTTGGCATAAGTTACTGCTCAGAAATCAAGGCATTGCGTGATCCGAAAACAGAACAATGAATTGCCTCATTCTTTTTGGGCCTGTTGTAATTCTCATCCTCTCCCTCCTTGATTTCTTACATCCTCTTGTATCGTAGAGGAGCAGCTGGCCATATTTTTCCCTCAACACCAAACTCGTGGAGTTATTTTGTTTCGCTGTAAAGTTAATTAATGCTCTTATGAAATTTAGCCCACTAGGCATTTTGACAAGCAGTTTTAATCATCGAGTTACCCGTCCCATGTGACAAACATTGTACCGCCCGTGCACTAAGTGCTGAGTCTCTTTTACCTTCGTATCCTTTTCATATTCCATCGTCTGCTTTGTTATTATGGGCCTTTCCGAGAACTGCATGTCAAGGATTGCAGGAAGCCATATGCATATATCACAAGAGAAAGAGTTTTGGCGGGGATGTTCTTTGACCAGCATCGGAGAAAGGTCAGTGGGAATTCTGCAGCAGAGATTTTGTAATGTTACAGAAAGGAAGGTTTAGGGTAAATCAAGATTCGCGAGAATACATGTTGTCTTAAAGGACTTTCCATTAGCTTTCTTTGAGGCACAAGATTTCATTGTAGAAAAGAATTGAATTGAGAAATAACTTTATATGGGATCAAAACTTTTATTTTCAACATTAAACATTGCTGTAGATGTATGTATTTAGTGTAAAGCTTGTTTTTGGTTAAATATTCTGTTGTGTGCGATTTTGACAATTGGAGAAGTTTGTTGTTTTATCTACATTTGGTAAGGCAGGAAGTTGGGTTTTGTGGTGAGAAAGTTTTAATTTTTATATATAGAACTAGGCTGCTTCAAATTAAATGTCCACTTATTACTTGGATTTGGATAGCAGGGAAAGTAATGAGTTCAGTTCCGTGAAGACGAAAAGAAATGTTTGCAACTGATTCATCTTATTTAGTGTCGTTCTTTCATCTCTAGACATATGCCATGCACAGCTTTTTCCTTCCACTTGAAAACTTTACTGATACTTGATCTAACCACATTCTTTTGTTTATCCACAGTGTTCTTCCCCTGGCAATCCTTACGTCATCCGTTAATTTCTCTATCAGAATCCTACCACACAACTTTCCTGTTGTGTGGTAGGCTGATTTGGCAGATTTTTATTGTTGTTGCCTTGCTGGGTAAACAGCTCCACAACGTTGACCTGCTTACGCTGGATTTCTTTCCTTCCTGTGTGATTTTGTTTCCATAATTCATTCTTAAGCAGGTTTCAGATTTTCACTTTTAATATTGTACCATCGACTGTCCTGGATTCAATTCTTCCCCGAATTGAAAATCCAATTGGTCAATAAAGAATGAAGGAAAGCAAGGAGAGAGGGAAAGTAAAAGGTGGAGGTGAAAATGGGAATGAAAGGAGATATTCCTAGTGCCAAAGAAAGAATTAGAACAGGTGGGAAAATAAAGGAATTTTCACGCGGAGGTAAAAGAATAACGAAGAGAAAGTAAGGAATGAGTAAAGAAAGATATCTTCTCGGCGCTCCAGGACAAAATGAGCAAAGATGGAAAAAGTAAACAGGAAATGGGCTCTATGGAGAGAAGAAAACCAAAATTCGGGTGTATTGTGATTAGGGTGGACAAATGATGCTTTCTGTCTGGGAAGCTGAAGTGCAGCTTGGTGGGAGACGTGACGGGTTGAGCGGATAACCTAAAGCTGCAGTGCTTAAACGAACTTGAGTGTTCAGAGGCGTCTGTTTTCTTTACTAGCGATTAATTAGGACCTTTTTACACAAGCACCAAGGTCGAAAACGTTGTTAATTCACAGTGACATGTAATTAAAAGGACACCGGGAAAGTTTCGGTATTGGTAGGTTCAATATGAAAGTCATTCTTGACGGTCGTGATTTGATGTTCGAACTCATTTCGGGTTGTTGAATTCTTTTTGAGGTTCGATAAATACTGACATCAGTGTGTCATCTGAAAATCATCATATAAAAATCCTAATTGAAAGTTAGATTCATGATTTTGTATGATTTGTAAGTTCATGAAAGATTCATGGTTTTGGGAGGTACAGTATATACCTCAATTATTGATATTAAAGTCTAAAACTTATGAAAGTTCATCTTGGAATGCATCTCATATTGGCCAATGTGATGTGACTGTATGATAATACACGCAATCTGCGTTACATTCAAGGATTTATTTATGTTCTTTAGGTAAGATATTCATATACCAATAACAGATTGTCCATAAGTGCAGAATTCAACATTTCAAATTTATAAGGAGTGGCAGGTTTAAATTTTAAATCGATCACCATGGTTAGTTGAATGAGAAAAATTATGAAAATCTGGATTTTTGCTTTTAGGATTAGAAATGTATTGCAAAGTTTAAAGGTGATTTTGTGACTAAATGTCTGTAGATTTCTACGAAAGATAGTATCGTTTCTGAACGTCTTTTCTCTCCGTCCGAAATAGAGAAATTCTCTCTCTCTCTCTCTCTCTCTCTCTCTCTCTCTCTCTCTCTCTCTCTCTCTCTCTCCGTGTAGGGTTTATTTTCGTTCCTGGATGACTTCCGTTAAGAAATCATATACACTGTTGGTCAGTAGGTTACCAGGACACAATAATAAAACCCACAGACACGTTGGCTGCGGCTCTTTTTGAATTTTGATCAGATGTATGTATGGATGCATGTATGTATGTATAAATGATTGCTAGTTGTGGGGACTATTAGAAATTGTGTACTTGAATATTTTGAAGAATTTTTCGGTTCTTATGATGTTTCGTGCAGCTGCGCTGCCCAGGAAAGTTACCGGATTCAGGCAAAATTTTATTCTTTTCGTTTCCAGGTATTTATATGTGGCTCATAAATATGGAGCAATTCGATAAAACTTCAATTTGGACGTGAAATTGTCATCGATTCTTTAAAAGATCGGAAAGCCTTGCAGTGTAGGAACTGGGGAAATATTCCAGACTAAGGGAAATGCATTATCTTATATCATGGGTAGTCTAATAAATTTTTAGGAATTTTTTTTTACCGCGAAGTAGAACGGCGGGACCGTGGAGAAATATTATTATTATTATTATTATTATTATTATTATTATTATTATTATTATTATTATTATTATTATTATTATTATTATTATTATTATTATTCAGAAGATGAACCTCATTCGCATGGAACAAGCCCACAGGGGCCACTGACTTGAAATCCAAATTCCAAAGTTGTTCATTTGGAAGAAGTAATAGAAGGTAATTGGAAATACAGAAAGAAGAGATCATTTATCAGAAAAGAAAAATAAATTAACAAGCTGATTAATGAATAGATAAAAATGTAAGGTAATTGTAAAATACAAGGAGAATAGCTTTAGGATAGTAATGATTTGTATCTTCGTTTGAATTTTTGAGGCTCCAATTGGACAATATCCTCGTGGAGGCTGTTCCACAGTCCAATGGTTTAAGGAATGAAGGACCTCTGGAAATGAAAAAGTGCGATATCAAAGCACATTTAATGCAAATCTGATCGCTTTCAGCAGGAAAAGAGGACCAGGGATCAATTGTGATTGTGAAAGACCTCTAATAAAATACAAATATGACAAATTGACAAACAAGAGACCATCCGTCGATGGTTCAAGTCATAACTGCTAATGTTAGAAAGCAGAAACCTACTACTATACCCTGTAGGGGGTAGTGCCGTCAGTGCACCTCATGCGGTGCACTGTAAGCATTACTTAAGGTTCTTCGCAGCGTGCCCTCGGCCCCTAGCTGCAACCCCCTTCATTCCTTTTACTGTACCTCCTTTCATATTCTCTTTCTTCTATCTTACTCTCCACCCTCTCCTAACACTAGATTCGTAGTGCAACTGCTAGGTTTTCCTCCTGTTACACCTTTCAAACCTTTTACTGTCATTTCCGTTTCAACGCTGAATAACCTTATAGGTCTCAGTGTTCGGCCTTTGGCCTAAATTCTATACTCAACTCAATCCTACTGCCATAAACCACTCATTCTAAAAGTGATAAATCTGTGGAAGAGGCAGCCATCCACACCAGAGATCAGTACTCTACTAAAGGAAGGACAGATTACCTAAAACAGGTTGCATTTATTGTATCATATATATGAGGCCTTGCTGACGCTTTCATTAGATGTTTCTTAAAAGTAAAATGTAAGTCAAAAGTTGCGCCAAGTAAAGCTTCAGACTTATTTAGCAGTCCCATCCACCTGAAGGGAGGATGGGGTGGAAAATCAGCATAAGATATACTACACAATAATGTTTTCACCTTACTGGAGTTCAGCCTCATACCCCACTGGCTACACCATTCACTAATACTCTCGTCACGATTGAGACTAAGGACAGCTTCATTTCTCATAAGTAGAGAATTTACGACACCTACAGTTGTTGCATCATTGGCATACTGAACAATCTTGTTTTCCAGGCTAACAACCACATCACTTTTATACACTAAAAATAATAGCATACCAAGAACACTAACCTGTGGAACTCCAAACACAATAGGTCTTGGTTCGCTAAAGATCCCATCAATAGCAATATCAAGGTTCATTTGCAAATGGCATGTCATATCTAAAACAGCATCGTAGGTACCTAACTGCTTTTTATGTACATATATTGACTATTAGCCAACAGTCCTTTGGATTCCACATGCTTGTAAAGTGGCTTAAAAATAATTTTTTTTCTGCAATTTTGGAGAGCACAGGGAGAACTGAAATTGGCCTGTACTTACTGCAGTCTGTAGATATGCCATTCTTGGAAAACATTATTACTAAGCTTGCACTTATCCCCAAAGATACTATGTCGACATAAAAATCTATAGAATCTGCAAATTTTGGGAGACAACACCTTAGAAACCTTTTTAAAAGAGAAAGGGTAGAAACCATCAGGATCTTCACCACCCAAGGTCTCAAGAATTTTCTTAACACCTTTAGAGTGAAATGCAAATTTTGTAAAAATAGGTTCAGGATGATAGGCATCAGTACCTGGCAGGATTTTGAGAGACACCGCTTTTAGTAAGAGTATAGTGGTTGGGGTGCAGTTCCTTTTGATTGAAAGGGCTTTTAACTGATGAGTGTGTTGTCCTTAAAGCTTTTGGGTAAGTGCCTGTGGTTTTTCCATTAGGTAGCATTTGTCTGTAGCCCGGATTTGCAAACAAATATGTGGAAGTTGCTGTGCCTGATGAGTTACCTGTGGAAGGGCTGTCACTTTTGATTAGTAATATTGCTGGCCAAGTAGTTGTTCCTCATCCAGTGATTGAATTTACTCCTTGGGTGTTAGTCCTACCTTAGAATTAGAGCTAACAGCCCTTGAGTTGTTTCCTTATTGTGTTGCGTTGCCACTAGGAGTCAAATTGACAAGACAGAAAATGGTAGCACTGGTGCTATTTGGTTAGATAATGAAGACTTATATTTTGGGCACAGAATTTGGAATCTGTCATATATGTATATATAAAGTAAATAATATGTATCTGAAGTTATATTAGTAATCATAAAAATAATAATGACAATTACAATGCTTATATGATACTGTTCAAAATCATTTCTGTGTTAAGTAGTGAAGAAGCGAAAGAGAGAGGTAGAGGGTAGTTCAGTGATGTGTTTATGAAAAAAGATGCTTACATTGGAAAACGTCAGCATCTGAGGGTGGTGTTATTTAGGCAGTTGTCGATTTTCCACTTTCCGGAATCACATTATTATATATATTCAGGGATATTGAAATTGTTTGTATTTTGCACTAGTATCTTTCGAAGAATTATCTGTTTTGTAAGAATGTGTTTCCTGCGTGTTACGTGTTTTGCCTCATGTTTGAGGTTTAGGATGTGTTTCACACTATGATGATTGTGGTTGATCTTAGTTACTTCTCACTTTGCTTCTGAACCATGTGAGACTGAAGTGTCTGTAGCTTGTAAAATTATACACATAACCAAATATGTTTGTTTCAATGGATACGCCAAGTTGCTATAATGTCATATCAGCATTGTGCCAGTAAATCCACGCTTCAGTGGAGATGTAGAATATTAGCCTAAGACGAGGATGCCACACTGGCTGTTGGTGTTCATGCACGACACCCTAACAACAACTTGACATATTTTTGACACCTGCTACATGATGAGACGTGTAATGTCTTCCCGAAAAGTGTTTAACTTCCTGCTGCTAGAGAATCTAGCCCATAGCTGCATTCCTGATCTTCAAACAAGAAACCTCTTCCTCTTGTGACGTCATTGGAGATGCTCCTGTGATGCCCTACTTTTCTTGTTCTGAAAATTCTGATTATGATTAGTATATCTCCCATTATTAGGATGATTACCAGCTGTATTAGTATTAGTATTATTATTATTCTGAGTATTTCTCACACTGTTGCCCGGATTATTACCTGACTGCATGTGCCTAGCCTTGCAATTTTGATAACTGTTACCAAAGTATTTTGAAATTAACTGGTAGAAAAGGTCTCTCCTTGATTGAACGGCTGTCTGGTAGAAAAGGTCTCTCCTTGATTGAACAGACAGCCTTCGTCACTTATAAAATGGCTGAGTGGCTTTCTAATCTAGCTACTTCTTCATGGGTGACCTGTAAAAACATAATTGCTAGTGCTAATCAAGTGGTTATACCAAGGAAGTTAATACCAGTCACGGTAAAATGGCTACATACGAATAAAATGAATTCTCACCCAGGTTTTTCTGCTGTTTGAGAAAGCAAGAAATATGTTTTACTGGTCTACTGTGTCAAAGAACATCCTTAATTTTATTTAATCTTGCGAGGTTTGCTGCAAGAATAAAGGTTAAGACACCTATGGAATTAGGTACGTATCCTGTACCTCTGAACCTTCTTATAGGGTGCATACTGACTTGTTGGCTAATTTTAATGAAACTATAAAGGGTAATAAACATATGTTGATTGCAATAGATGCCTTAACAAGTTTTATAAAAACATTTCCCTTGAAGAGTAAACCAGCACAGGAATGTGCAATGGTTTTTTATGATGGCCCCATTTACCAATATGGTATTCTTAATATTCTGATATCGTACTTGGGTGTTAGTTCCACAATGCTTATATAAGGTCGTTGTGTTTATTTTTGGATATAAGAAAGGTTAACACCTCATTCTATCATCCTGAATCTCTGGTCTGGTGGAGAGAGTGAACTGCAAGATCTTAGATATACTTAAGGTTACCATAGGTGGTATGGATCCTAATTGGGGTTTGGCAATTCCAGCAATTGCTTGTACAATTAACTGTGCATATCTTTTTCGATAAAGATGTCTCTTTTTGAAGCTCTCTATGGTGTAAAGAATGAGGTTCCCATTTGATGTGTTAAATCGTACGGATTCTATGCCTGACCCATTGCAGAGTGCTGTAGATGTCAGAAGAGCCAGATTTGATTTGTTGAAGCGTCTGTCAGATGCTAATTAGTTATGAAAAAGGACCATGACAAAATGGCGAAAAAATTTAAACCATTTGAAGCTCGGGATAGCGTGTATGTGAAAATCACTGCCAGGAAAGGATTAAACTACTGATTGAAGGCTGAGAATTGGCTAATCCAAATGATATAAGAACTCTGCATGTTTCACAGGTCTGTGCTCAATAACAGTGGTTCAGGGTATACTCATATATATTTCACACAGGCTATACATTGATTGTATATTATTGATTTATTCCTATTCTTTTTATTGATTGTCATATTTGCCGGCTTATTTGGTGAATGCACGTTGAAAGTACAGTTACAAGTTGATTTTATTTTGTTGGTTCCGCAATGAAGACTATTTTCTTCCTATTCGGAAAAACGTTTTTGTTTTCCGCAGTTGCCATTCCTTGGGAAAGTTCATTTAACATTGGTCCGGGTACTATAATTGAAAAAGGAATTGCCTAGTATTTCTATGCAAAGACTTTAGTTATGGAATTGACATTAGATGCAATTTTCTTCACGGAATACAATATATTGCAACTTTATGATGACTTAGTACAGTTTCAGAATAAGTAAGAGAAAATTAGGGAAAAAAAATTTTCAGGGAACCAAACTGGCCCTGCATTGCCTATTTATATTATGGCAGAGATTATGTTTTGTAATGTTAACGGTAAGTTAGTTGACACTAGAGTGAAGGTAGCTGACCTTTTGCAGTGGTCTATCCCACATGATGTAGTTGAAAGAAAGAATTCACTTTTGTTGGCTGCTGTTAGTGGTTTAGGTTTAGTTGGTTCATTGTATTGGATGGGTCTCGGAATAGCTAGTTTAATTAAGTTAAAATCTCAGAAGGCGGAATTAGACAAACTTGAACACGAAGAGGTTATTATTACATCTCAGTTGAAGAAACAATTTCAGACCATTAATAATTTAGTAGATGAAGTGAATAATGTCACAAATCTTCTGCAAGATTTTGGAGATACACAGTTATTAGTTACGACTTTGTTTTACTATTACATGAAAATCTCGCAGATGTATGATAGGATAATATCTTTTTAGGAAAAAAAATAAGGATATATTGAAGCCATAACCTTAGCTATTAAAAGGGTTTTGTCTCAACATCTGATGCCAATCAAAGGCCTGATAAAGATAGTTTGTAATGCTCATGACTGAATGGGTTGGAAACCATGGTAGAACCTCACAAGCTTTAACTTTACTATAGCTTGACTCCTGTAAAAGTGGAGAATGGTTAAATTTTATTCTCGATTCCACTCATCCTTCTGATATATTTGAGTCTTAAGTGTCACATCCTTGTCCTACTAGGTTTAGGGTTACAACGGTACCTTAGATTTCTAATTATGGAGCCATAGTTTTGTTATCCAGGTCTGAAGGTGTCTACAATGTACTGTTGTTTATGACGAAGATAAAGACAACTTTACTCAATAGATTCATTTGTTTACCAAGACGTAATTGGTCCGACATGTCAACTAAAACGTGTAATGAAGAAATTTTACCTAGGATGTGGGCCGGTGTATGGAGCGATTTCATGATTTTGAGAAGGACATTTTACAGTTACAGTCTGAGTAGACAACTTTACTCAATAGACTCATTTGTTTACCAAGACGTAACTGGTCCGACATGTCAACTAAAACGTGTAATGAAGAAATTTTACCTAGGATGTGGGCCGGTGTATGGAGCGATTTCATGATTTTGAGAAGGACATTTTACAGTTACAGTCTGAGTAATTCATCCATGCTGATCTATGACTGTGAGGGGTTCGGTATGTCCTGTCCAAGAGGCAACATGGATTCAATGTATCTGGGATTATTAGTTGTTGACTGCAATACAGCATCATCTGTGTATCGATGTTATGGAACAGGTGCCATTACTCATGGTACCTCCTACTTTTTGAAGTTTGACAGGGTGGTTCTCCAGATGCTGGTGTTCAACGCAGGTCTTCATAATATCTCACACTACTGGTGGACTTCTTACTTTCCACGAACACTACTACATTACCATGCCAATGTTCAGAATGATTTTGGGATCTTTGGCGTTATTGTTAGTATTTATATGTACTGTATGGGTCTTGAAAATAAAATCAAGGATTGGACGTACTGCTGATGTGGTTGGAGTTACAGATGGTATCGTAGTAAAGTATGGCTTCACCGTCTAGGGAGGTGTCCACTTCATTAGACCAAACTTTGTTTCGTCCAGTGCGCATGGTGAGATTTCCCTTGACGAAAGAATAGAGAATGTACGGACAAGTGTGCTGTAATGATGTCAGTTAATCGAGATAATTTGTGATGGTCTATTGATTTTGGTGTCTTTACTTAGATATACTGATTAACAAATATATACATGGTTATGTAGAAGACTGATTATAATATTACATGCTATGATATATTATTTTCATAATCTTTACTATTTGATTTTCAAGAATTATCTTGATTTATGATTTACGTTGCTCCAATAGATACATTGCCAAGTGTATTTAACCACTTTTGTTTGGTTTTTGCCAGTCATGATAATTTTGGTATTCATATATATATATATATATATATATATATATATATATATATATATATATATATATATATGTATATGTATATGTATATATATGTATATATATATATATATATATATATATATATATATATATATATATATATATATATATATATACACACACACACACACACACACACACACACACACACATGATATGTTCCTGCATATTCCCATATCAAATGTCAGAGGATATTTTGTTTCGTGACTGATGTTCAGTTTCAGATGAGTTGTGTGTCACTTGTGTTTTGGTTTTTTGATTTCTTTATGTTTTACACTGGCTACCCAAATATTCATTTCCATAATTTCGCTTTATTTCTTTGATTTTCAGGGCACACATTTTTATTATGTGAGTAATTTTATATGGCAGACCACATGTTTGGCATGGTAGAGCAGTTATGTAATAAAATAAATGTATCTGAAGTTATAATAATCACAGTAATGATAATGACAACTGTAATGCTTATAGGATACTGCGTAAAAACTGTAATGCTTATATGATACTGTTTAAAATAATTTCTTTATTAAGTAGTGAAGAAGCGAAAGAGAGAGTTTGAGGGTAGTACAGCGGCGTTTTTGAAAAAAAGATGTTTTTATTGGAATAAGTCCGAAACTGAAGGTGGCGTGATTTCCGGCATTATATTTATTTTATTCAAGGTTAATGAAATTGTTTGTATTTTGCTCTGTCCTTTTGAAGAATTATCTGTTTGTAAAAATATGTTTCCTATGTGTTACGTGTTTTGCCTCATGTTCGAGGTTGTGGATGTGTGTGTGTACATGTGTTTCATAGAGATAGTTCCTCGTTGGACGAGTCGGTAGAGTTCTCGGCTAGCACTCTGCTAGGCCCGAGCTCGAGTCTCCGGCAGGCCAATGAAGAATTAGAGGAATTTATTTTTGGTGATAGAAATTCATTTCTTGGTATAATGTGGTTCGGATTCCACAATAAGCTGTAGGTCCCGTTGCTAGGTAACCAGTTGGTTCTTAGTCACGTAAAATAAGTCTAATCCTTCGGGCCAGCCCTAGGAGAGCTGTTAATCAGCTCAGTGGTCTGGTTAAACTAAGGTATACTTAACTTCACACTGAGACGGGTGCAGTTGATCTTGATTACTTATCACTTTATTTCTGAACCTGATTTGAGACTGAAGTGTCTGTAGCTTGGACAAATATACACATAACCAAATACGTCTGGGTACCCCATGCTACTGTAGCTGTGATGATTTGGATAAGTCATTTGATTTGAATTTCCTTTTTTGAAGATGGTGAGTCAAATGATAAAATGAATTTCACTGATAACGATTTCCATGGTGAAACCACTGAAGTCTCGAGTTAAGCTAAAACTGATATGTCAGCCAACACTGTTTTTGGTCGTTTTGCTATGAATTATCACATATCAAAATTATTTTCTTTAGCAGAAAGTGGGGATGAAAGTAGAAGTTGAAATCATAGCTAGTTCATTAACGATAGCTTGGTGATGAGAAAATTATTTTCTCCGGATGTACCATCTGAAGATGAATTTGCTACATGCGGTGGTTATTCCTTCATGCTTCAGGGATAAGTTAATAAGAAGAATAACTCCTGATCAATTTGGGGGGGGGAGCATTCAGGAGTTAGAACAACAGTGTATGAATTACTTCAATATTTTTATTGGCTGGTATACATAAATATGTATCTAGATTTTGTAGGACTGTCATATTTGCAAGACAATTAAACCAGCTCCTTGAGACATCTTTCTATTGTAGAAGAGCCATTTTCTAGGGTAATCATTGACTGTGGCTCCCCTTCCAAAAACCAAGAAAGAAAATCAGTATATACTCAAAATGATGTTTGCAATGAAAAAGTATTCGGGAGCAGTTTTATTAAGGAACATTAGAACTAAAATGCTATTGCCTGTACTGGAAAAACTCTTCACTCTGTTTGGTATCCCAGTCTGTCTGACTGGGGAACAAATTTCACATCTGATTTATTTCAGCATGTTATGACTTGCCTTGGAATACTCGGTATCAATTAAGTGCTTATCATCTGCAGAGCCAGGGTGCACTAGAAAGGTTTCATCAGACTCTGAAGAACGTGGTATCAAAATTCTGCGTGGATTAAGATAAAGGACTGGGAAGAAGGTTTGAACTACGTATTGTATACGGTAAAAGGTACTTTTCAGGGGAGTCGATGTTTCTCTCCATTTGAGCTTTTGCTTGGTAGGGATATCAGAAGACATCTGAAGTTGTTGCAAGAAACTTGGTTTGACAGTGAGAGTAAAACTAGTTTTAATGATTACATTACTAAACTGCAAAGGAAACTCAAAATAGCCCGTGATTTATCTTGACAATTTTTAAGTAAATCCAAGAGCAAAATGAAATCTATGATTGTAACTCTGAACAAAGAAGTGTCAAACCTGTTCAAGTCTCCGGCCGGCTAATGAAGAATTAGAGGAATTTGCTTCTGGTGATAGAAATTCATTTCTCGCTATAATGTGGTTCGGATTCCACAATAAGCTGTAGGTCCCGTTGCTAAGTAACCAGTTGGTTCTTAGCCACGTAAAATAAGTCAAATGCTTCGGGCCAGCCCTAGGGGAGCTGTTAATCAGCTCAGTGGTCTGGTAAAACTAAGGTATACTTTTTTCAGTGATTTAGAATCTTTATTCCTACCTGTATAAATTCTTGAAAGGAAGGAGACAGACACGAAGGTTTGTACACGTTAATTTTATTAAAGATTATCTTGATAATTGAAAGTTTACCTAGTAAAGGATGTGATTACTTCTGTACTAGTAGTAAAGAAGTTAAAACTCAGAACTCTGATGTGCATAAAAATCTTTCAGCCAAATTAAGTCGTTTATATCTTAATAAATGTGAAACTGTTACTCATGCAGTTTAAAGAGGTGTTTGGTTATGTCACTAAAGCCTGCATCAGTCAGTCACGATGTTTAGTTGGTTGTAAAGTAGTTAAAATTCAGAACTCTGGTGTGATTAAAAATTTTGCAGGTAGATTAAGTCATTTATCTCTTACCCAAGAAGAAGATTTGAAATGCTCATGAAGTTCAGAGAGATATTTAGAGATGTCCCTTAAGCCTGCACAGCAGTCAGCCGCAATGTTTAGTTGGTTGACGGTGCCTTTCCAGTAAAGCAGCCATTCTACAGACTGCCATGTGAAAAGCCGAGGATACTAAAGCAGGAAGTGGATTTCTTGGTCATCCCTCTGTATACTCGTTGAGAAGAAAGATGGAAGACATTATATGTGCACTGATTTTCACAAGGTTAACTCTATGGCATAAAAAGATTCTTAATCTTTGCCTCATGTAGAGAACTTGATTGACTCTTGAAAATTCTAAGTTTGTGACAAAGCTGAATCTTCTGAATGGGGTACTATCAAATTCCTTTGACTGATAATGTGAAGGGAATTTCTTCATTTGTGACTCCATTTGATTATACCAATATAAAGTACTCCCATTTGGTATGACCAGTGCACCAGCAACATTTCAGTGGTTGATGAATATTGAAATGGCAGGACTAGAAGAGTGAATTTTTATCTAGATGATATAGTAATTTTCTCACATAGATAGGAGAACCACATAAAACCCTGTCAGTACTTTTGCAGTCTTCTGAAATGCAATTGACAGTAAATCTACAAAATGGCAAATTTGAAAAAGCTAAATTTTTCTACCTGGGTCACAAAGTTGGAAGTTTGAGCATAATACCGGTAACTTCAAAATTGAAACAGTTGCTCAATGGCCTAAACCAAAATCAAGGAAGGAAATCCAAAGAATCTTGGGCATTTGTGGTTGTCATAGCAAATTTTTTCCTAATTTTCGTAATATAGCTGCCCCATTAATGGACCTCGTGAGCTCAAAAATGAAATTTAATTCGACAGTTGCCTGTAGTGATGCGTAAAAAATATGCTTGTTACTGCTCCCATTCTAAAGGCTCCTAACTTGACCAGCCATTCTGTCTGCATGGAGATGCTTTAGGGGTTGGAATAGGAGCACCCCTACTTCAAGAAGGAAAGGATGGGGTTATGATTATGTTTCGTTATTTCTCTCAGAAGCTCTTGCTCTGTCATGGATAAAGAAACCCTTGCATTATTGCTTGCTTTTCAAAAGTTTGAAGTCTCCCTGGACAGCAGTAAAACAATTGTGGTGTACTGGGACCACAATCTGTAAAATTCATCTCTTGTATGAAGAATCGAAATCGAAATCCTCGGCTTACACAGAGGTGCTTGACTCTTCAACCCTACAGCATAGAAATCAAACAAAAGACGAAAGGACTGTATGTTCCGTCATTTAATATATTAATATATTTAACTTTCTGTGAGTAATCTTACATTATGTACATGAAAATAGTCGTGTGTTTTGCAAAGTAATTCTTTTTATTCTGATACGGTAGTGGCATTTCTTACTGTCCTATAATAAGCGAATGTATTTAGCATGGTATTTCATTTTTGACAGTTGTGCCATAAAAAATTCCATTGAAAATATTGAATGGAGAATTACAAAGGGAAGAGGAAAGTTATAAGATAACTTTCACCCAACTCTTACACTGTGAAGAGTGAACTAGGTCAATGCAAAATAAGTTTTTGAGAAGAAAGTGTCCAGGACCAAATTCGCAGGAGGTAAAGAGACAAGATGGCTGTGGTGTTGATGGAGAGAGGTGGATGATGTGCACTATATACGGGGTGTTTCGAAATTAGAGGCCCCCCCCCTCCTCTACAGCATAAACTAAAATTGATATGGACAAAAACAAAAGTAATTCAGAATAGGTATTTATTTAAGTTTCTCTCTGAGTATTTGATATCTTGTGTGGCCTCCCATCTGCCTGTACCACAGCCTATTCCAAAATTTTAAGGAAAACCCAAGTTAAAGCTATAACTTGATAAATTTTAAGGTAGAAATCAAATCACTTTAAAAAATTCAATTAAATTATTGAAATGAACATTAACAATATTAGGTCACTGCTTCGTGTAGTAATTGCCTGAGTGTAGTTGCCCCTAACCAACTGGTACCGGGGCTGGTGCTACCCAGACTAGGTCTTCCAAGATGGAATAGTCTCCATGAGAATACGTCCTTTGCGCCCACTGTTTGAAGGATTATTTCGTGATGTTACACCAACAATTCCGAAGTTGTTTATTTCTCAGACATGATGATTGGGTCCGATGATGGATCTTCACGACCTTCCATACCCCTGAATTTATCCTTAGGGGCGTCATCCTTCAGTTAGATGTTAGCTGGTCACTAATATTAAGATGGTAGGAGGCACCATTATTTATCCCCACTGGGGCATCGCTCCCCAATATCCTATGCGGCATCGGTGATTTTTAGCCGGTCATTTTTGCGAGACAGGCAGGAGCAAACACACGGACAGCTGCCTGAAACAATGGGCTAACTGACTTTTCTGCCTCGTCGGTTCCCTTCAAAGCTACGGAAGAAGTCTTCGCGGCAGTAATGTTTAACAACTCATAAACAATAAGGATTGTTGCCCAGTGTAGTTTGGTGCTTTAAAGATAGTTATCTTCAATAGAATTAAAATGATTAAACAGAAAAACTTCTTTCTGACAAAAATCAAATAAACCATCGAATAAATATCCAAACTACACAAGCAACGAAGGAATTAAACGTATTATAATACAAAAAGTAAACATTATTAAATTCTATTTTTAGAATGAAAGAGACAATGAAAAATATAAGACAAATCCGCTTAGAAAAATAAATAATTCCTTATAAAGCGGATTTTTCTCAACACTTATTAAGCCCATTCAACTTTTTCCGAGAAAAGTTGAATAAACAGGTAAACAAACAAGAAATCTATTCATGCAAAAATATATTTACAAACATTTACAAACTAGACGAGGCCTTCTACATATTTGCGTCTTTAATAAGTTTTTTAGCCCTGACAGCAGCTCTGAGAGTTTCCTATTTACATTCTCCCTACCACTGAATCATTGTCAGAGTGTATACAAACTTAGCCAGTACTGCAGACATATCAGGCATCTCCCACATTACTGGAATATGTCATGAGAATCATATTCATCTACACTAAGTAAAGGAATTAAGCTTTCAGCATGCATTTGGACAACAGCTCTATTGCCCTTAATTACAGTGGCTCCTGTGACCTCTTGCATATTGTTAATCTGGACTTCAGAACCTTTCCCATTGGATAATTGAACGCTTGATAAAATTCCTTATCAAGCACAATATCACCAATTTGCAAACTCATATGAGAGACAGGACGATATCTAGATTTATTATCCGTTGCTTGATGGACTAATTGAGCAAGAAACTCTTCATTATAAAGCTTCAACAACCTTTTCCCTTGATTTCCTAAGTTTTCCTAAAACCATCCTTAACAAGATTAGTGGGATTAGATTCCCAGAGAGTATCATCATGAGGCACTGGTTGCAGATCAGGTATCAAATTAAGAGAGGCAAGTTCATATATCCATGAAATAAAATTTCAGGAGTGATGAACAGGAATAACCTCATCAACAGAACCATCCTTAATCCATTCCGAAATGCGACAGGTCGCTCTATTGACTAGATGCTTAACTTCACTAATCAAGAACCCAAAATCAAGTAGTCTAAGACATTATTTCTTATGCCAAAAAATAAGTCTTTGGTAGCTTGACACAACTTTCCACTAAAGAACCAACTTATTACAACCTTTAAAATATTGCTGGAATTCCAAAGTCTGGAATTCCATTGTCCTGCAAATAAGAGACAGACTGAGGGTCATTCAAAATTCTTTAATAATTTGGATCCACTAATAAGTTGATCTACAACTATCAGAGAAACATTTCTCAGAAATTTGAAATTCATGAACATGCAATTGCATAGCTCAAAAATGATGCAACAGATAGGTCCATACAAACATGCAAATTGATACCCCTTACTCCACAAGCATGAAAACATAACAAATCAAACTTTTCTTCTTCTACCATTCCAATGTACCCCAAAAGGGACCAATATGACTTAATAAACACATACCGAAAGGGGAATGTTGGAAAGATTCAACCTAAAGTCCTTATATGGACTCTGATTCAACTTTAACTACATCTCGATTGAATCGTCTACAGTGTATTAAGCACTTCCTTAAAAGTTGACCACAGAGAAGTAATAGAACATAGAATTGCTTTGTTTAGCTCAGACAACAGTGGACAGACACCGGAATGGTGATATCCTATGCATTCCATTATAATAGCTTTAGTTAATAAACTATCTTAGCCAAGAGGATAGGGCATGATATTTATTTGCTCTATCTTTCCATCTAGTGAATTTACTTTTAACTCTCAACAATCCACTTGAATCACTGAAATACATTTAGTTGACCTATAATATTAGGTAAATTCTTCAACTATTAGAACTTACAATTGAAATACTCAAAACCTCAGGGAAATGGGACTGTTGATCACACAACAATAAATTATGTGCTCTAGTATACAAAGTATTTGGAGTCATAGACCAAGACTACCAAACTTAGAAGGATCCTTATTCTTCAGAATTCTTTGAGATTATTAACAAATCAATATGCAATGCTGTACAGAAACAAGACCTGGATACTCTGGTAATAAATCCGAAGGAAACAAATGTTCAGGTACCAGGAAATCAAGCTTACAACCGAAACACCATAAAAACCAGAGACTTCAGGCTTCTCACTTTCATCCTGAGCAATCAAAGGATTTGGAATTCGAACATTTAAAGAATGGAACCCAGCAAAACTCTGATCGACTAAGCAAATTTAGGCCCTTTCAAAATCTGTTTTCAATAATTGCTTATAGGAAATAGGGTCGATTTACAAGTCTGCTGGGTTAAATGCACCATCACAAAACTTGAAGACAACAGGATGAGTTTCATAATCTTAATAACATGATTCAATCTGTTCAACAAAAACACCCCCTAAATTCTTCATCTTGTCAAGTTTGTTAACTTATGAATTAAGCCAGTTTAAACATACTACTCAGTATAAAGTTTCTAAATCAGTTATATCGATAGGTTGCACACAATTAGGACCTGTCAACTCTGTAACAATCCATCAAGACTTCCACTCCAAATGTAATAGCTTGTACTCCAAACTAGAATAGATTTAGAAAGCAGTAGCTGCTTGTTTACAAGCCTATTTTTTGCTAACAGAAAGCTAACCTTATTATCTGAAACATTAACAAGATAGAGGACAGTACCATATATAGACTTAGAACTATCAGTAAAAGCAATAATCTTATAGATGTCTGTACGCTTGCCAACGCAACGAGCTACAAGGAATTTCTGGAACCACATTAATCGATTACAAATGTTGGTCCACTCCTTTGTGCTTCATTGTCTATAATTGTATCTAGTCTAATTCCTTTATCCAGTTGTAAGGTCTGCATAAAAAGACGGGATCTGTTGAGGAGTGGCCCATTAATATTAAACAAATCATAGTTGAAGCAACAGGATTCAGGAATTTGCCTCTTAGTCCTAGCAGTATTGTCCAACCTATAATTTTTGGAGTATGAATGATTCTTCATTCTATTCCATATCAATCCGGCAATTTCACCTGTGAAGGTGTATCAGTAGAAAATTCCTCATCAGTAAGTGCCTGGAAGAGGAACATGGTTTGTAATAAATTACAATGGAAATCCATGGACTGAAAATGCTCTCAATTTACTGTATACCCAAGAAAGCTTACGAGATCACTAGAAGAATAGGCACAATTATCCATGTAGCATAAGTCATAAATGCATCTTTTAACTTCTTTAACCTCTTCACTGTCTCCTTCTGTGTCAAGAATCAGCAGCTTATATAAGCCAAGTAATAAAATGGCTGGACTAGGTTTTAGACCAAATGGCATCCAACATGTTTGTAAACTACCAGTGAAAAAGTCCCTCTTACTCACATTCTTAAACCAATAAAATAATAGCTTAGCCTGATCGGTTTCTGAAGCTCAATTTTGCTTTCTTAATATCAAACACAAGACATAGGCATCAAACCTATTTGAATTATGGCAGAGATTTTCCTTTTAAACAAGGCCCTGTAACATGGCTTGGTTATGACTTACAGTCATCTCTTTTGCTAGGATCGACTTCAAATACATTAGATAAAAACACCATGCGACACTTTGAGGACTCTTTGTCCATTCTAAATACTGGCATATGTGGAAGAACTATAATTAGGGTTTTCCTGTATGAAATGAGGAAAATTCTCTATTTTCTTGATAATACCTGTCTCTTGTTGTTCTTGAAAGATCTGAATCCATCACATGAAGTTCCTTCTCCCTGTCTGTGTATTTTTTCTTGTTCGATGCTAAAATGGCTTTAGCTAAATTTTGGTTTTTAGCAAGATGATGTTTAACTTGGGCATTCAGAAATATTGGCATAACTAATCTGCCCTCACCATTGATGTGTAGAGAGTCTAAAGCAAATTTCACAAGCGAACTATTAGTATCACTATAAGTTTCATTAAGATTTTCATCATAGTTGAAAACTCTCTGGCTTTCAAAACAAATAATCATCCCAGCACCTCCTGATATTCTTTCCATCAAATTTACCTTTGTCTGTCATAATGACGTTGTCAGTAAATTCCTCACTCAAGACAATTTTGATTCAAGCTCATGGGCTAAGTTCACTATGTTCAGCTTGAGATGCCACAAAACCCAGCATTCCCTTATGCAAATAGGTAAATTAGGTAAATTATCAATCATTTCTCCCGAGTCACCATTTAACATAATTTCCTAAGGGACTCTCAAAATATGTAGAAGAATCATTATGCCCAAAAACTACAGAATTGATGGGGTAAAACATAATCATCTGACCCCAAAATTAACTTAATGTTTGAGACTTCATTAGAGTCTACTGTCAGATATTTATCTGCCAATGAATAACCTTTTACCTACAAATTCTGAACAATTCTACCCAAAGCAGGTAGTTTTAAATTTAGTTTTAATATCAGAGACAAACAGCCTTCAACATACGAGCCTTATTCGCAATGGTTAAGCATAATTTAACAACTTGCGTATCGAATCTCTTAGAGTTATTAATACCATTAACAATAATGGAGAGTTTTTGATTCAAAACCCATAAACCCAGTTCACTGCAAATTTGGTCTCAATGAAGGTCATTTGGGAACCGCAATCCTTTAAACCCCTAATGGTATGACCTGATGATTCAACAGTAAAGGTAGCAAGGCAAAATAGAACCCATTGATTTGTTACTTGTTGAATACATCATAGTGTGCAAACTGTGTTGTTTGTTACTTTCATGCTATCCTGATTGATGTTTCTTCTTCTCAGTCTGGATGTTGGGCGACACACACACAAATGAAAAATGAAGACCACCACAATGCCTACAAGATCGTTTAAATCTGAAAACACATTTATCAGAATCATGAATGCGAGTACAGTTTTACAAGCTTTCAAGGCTTCCAACCTCCCGTTTTCGGATATGGCGTCAGGGTATTTAGGACAATTACTAATAGAGTGTCGAGGTTTTTGTCATTATTACCCCCTTGTACAGAGAATGCAGGGGAAAAATCCTGATTTTGAATCAGCCTTAGGGTTAGACATGGCTCCCACATCCACTAAAGCTGTTGTTGACTTTTCAAAGGGAAGTTTGAGCTTTAAATTTCTTTTGGCTTTCCAAGTATCTATTTGCCTCAAATATGTTATCTTCTATCTCTTTCAACCCAGGCCTACTTTGACCAGTAATCTCAGTTATTTTGGACTTAAAATTATCATTAAAAGAGTTCCAAAAGAAATTTGAAAGAAAGGTCCTCAGAAGATATCTTAAGTCTCTTAAACGAATCTCTAATCATTCTCATTTCTCCAATAACTTCATATGGGCCCGAGGAATAAGACAACTTTAATTCAGACAAATGTTTTGATAGTATCAAACTTCTGAGACAACTCTAAACAAATGCCTTAATCAACAAGTCTTTAGCTTCCTCATAATAATTCCTACCTGAGCCCAAGGAACGAATTAAAAATGTGAGGTTCACCACTAGTCTGTCTCTGCAAATAAAGTAGCTTGGAATAGCTATTCAAATTAGCCCTACTGGTAATCTTTCAAATCTTTAAAAAATTTTCTATGTTGCCCTACTATGGCTATATACTGGAAGAGTGAATTTCTGGCAACTTTAATTTATTGCTGACACTTCCACTGTAGAGCCTTCATCTTTCCTCTCTAGCAAGGACATACTTAACACAAGCTTTTCATCGTATTCATGAGATATATCAAGTTCTTTATTGAAACTCTCATATCTTGCATTGTCCATAGAATCTCGGTAATCTGTTCATTAAAATCATCTACTTTTCTCTTTTAATGTTTCTTAATGAAGCCATCACCCACTGGACTTTTCTGTTTCTGACATATTATCATGATTAGCTTGAATGAATTTAAGTTTCTTAGTAATTTGAGCTCTTGATAGCCCCTTACTGATTTCAAATAATCCAAATCCATGGTTACAATCAAGCAGACAAAAGTAAGTTATTTATTTATACAATACTAATAACCCCAACAATTAAATCAAAGAACTTTCTAAGCAAGACATTCAAATGGACTTCGTCCTTATAATAAGCTCGATGTCTAATCTCCCAGGTCCAGCAATAAGTAAAATATAATCCTTCACTTTCAATTTTCTTACAAAGGAATTAAGGATTTCCTGCTCAAGTTTAAATTCAGACTCTCGTCCTCGAACGTATGGTGACCTATAGAGTGTAATTTTCCTAATGAAGTAATGCCAAATAGGAAGGGAAAGGGAGGATACCCAGAAGCAGTGAGCCGTCATAGGGATCCTGGCAAGGTCGCCATATTCCAAAAATTTTAAAGAAAACCTAAGTTAAAGCTATAACCCTGATAAATTTTAAGGTAGAAATCAAATCACTTTAAAAAATTCAATTAAAATTATTGAAATGAACATTAACAATATTAGGGGTCACTGCTTCGTGTAGTGTACTGCTCTGAGGCGCAGAAGGTTGCCCCTAACCAACTGGTACCGGGGCTGGTGCCTCCCAGACTAGGTCTTCCAAGATGGAATAGTCTCATGAGAATAAATCCTGCGCCCACTGTTTGAAGGATTATTTCGTGATGTTAGCACCAACAATTCCGGTTGTTTATTTCTCAGACACGATGATTGGGTCCGATGATGGATCTTCAAGAGGACCTTCCATACTAATTTATCCTTAGGGGCGTCATCCTTCGGTTAGATGTTAGCTGGTCACTAATATTAAGATGGTAGGAGGGCACCATTATTTATCCCCCACTAGGGCATCCTCCCCCAATATCCTGTGCGGCACGCATGATTTTAGCCGGTCATTTTTGCGAGACAGGCAGGAGCAAACACAACGGACAGCTGAGAGGCAATGGGCTAACTGACTTTTTCACTGCCTCGCCGGTTCCGCTAAAAACTACGGAAGAAGTCTTCGCGGCAGTAATGTTTTAACAACTCATAAACAATAAAGATTGTTGCCCAGTGTAGTTTTGTGCTTTAAAGATAGTTATCTTCAATAGAATTGTAAATGATTAAACTGGAAAACTTTTCCTGACAAATCAAATAAACCATCGAATAAATATCAAACTACACAAGCAACGAAGAAATTAAAACGTATTATAATACAAAAAGTAAACATTATTAAATTCTATTTTAGAAAGAAAGAGACAATGAAAATATAAGACAACCGCTTAGAAAATAAATAATTCCTTATAAAGTGGTTTTCTCAACACAGCCTGCACTCTCTTGGTATGATTTTAGCAAATCAAAAAGCTGAGACTCAAACCCATTTCCCTGAGCGCCTCGGTCACTATAACCGCCAGGTCTTCGAGGGCTTGGTATACTATCATAGTTCACGGTGCTCGCCTAACAGGATCGCTTTAAGATACTGCCAATGTTTTCACACACATACGGTCAGGAGCTACCTGGAAATTCATGACGAGAAGAAATCGATACCACTGTTCAGAAGCAGCTCCTGTGTCTGAAGAGCTTTGGAACATGGTAAGCCTTATCATGCAAAAATGTGACTTCTTCAACAGATAACACATTTTCAGGATCTTTTGGAGAGAAAATACTCCACCAATAAGCACAGTTTCTCTGAAGCATTTGTCATTCCATGACTGTCCTTTTTCTTTGATGATCCACATTAACTGTTTTACTGTGGAATAGAGAAAAATTCCCAAACATTCATGAAATTTCACAACTTCATGATAGCGCACATCATCGCTGATATCATCCAACTTTGCAGCCCAAATGATGACATTTTTATGATTTGGCTTCCTGACTGTGTAAATGAAGACTTCATCTGATGCGGCAACATGGGAGAAAGTCAGCTTCATCAATCTTTAAGAAATGAACCACAAAACCTTGCACAGTCTTCTCTCTGTTGCTGAGTGACGTTGGGCTTGCTGATAACATGAAATGGCTTGATACCAGATTTTTCAACTCACAATATACAGCACTATAAATTTCTCTTCTTTCCCCTTTTGTTCCTAGTTCAAGCACCAATTGTGTAAAGAACTTTCTTGGTCTTTTGACCCCTGAGAAAGGACTTCAGGCCTTCAAAAATTCTCACTCTTTTCGCGATGACAGTCATGTGGATTTTTGTTCCAGTTTCTTTTAACAAAGGATTCATCTCTTTTAATGTATTTAGCTATCCAGGACGTGAAGTGAAGGATGCACCAGCATCCCTGGCCTCTCTGAAGGTTATAGTCCGGATTCGGTCAATCCATCTGATTTCCTCCGAGTCGTTAGCCATAGCTGTATCTAACTCCATCACTCAGTCTGAAAATACATGAAATGTAAAATGAAAAATAGCTTAATAAAAACTTGAAATAATGTACTTGGAGATAGGCTTTAGCAGAAAACTTCATAACTTTCCATTTGTTCTGTGGAGTGGGGTTGGGGTGAGGGGGCTCTAATTTCGAAACACCCGGTATAGTTTCTTGTTTGTTATGTTACTGTTGAATGGGAAATTTAGCTTTCGATGCTCGAAATAGGATGTAAGTATGGCATTATACTTCAGTCTTACCTTGGTATGTAAAGCCCTGAATCTTGTAAATTTTTGTAGTTCCGAAATACACATATGAGAAAAGTGCTCTCTCTCTCTCTCTCTCTCTCTCTCTCTCTCTCTCTCTCTCTCTCTCTCTCTCTCTCTCTCTCTCTCTCTCTCTCATCATTATTGTTATAGCCTAATCACAATGAGATAATATGTTATGTTTTGCAGGTATGACATAGAGCAGTTTAGTCTTCTGGAACCAAGGGCCAAGTCCAGAGAATAAAGAAAATTTTTTCCAAGGAATCTAACTCCATTTAGGTCGAGGAATAACGATGTCTTCCCCCATATACCGTGTTAATCATTTTGATTTATTCATAGTCATCTGCCCCTTAACTTCAAATGTTTGAATGCTGTTCCCAGCACAGCGTCCTTTCTACTTTCAAGAGAAAAATCAGGAAAGTGTTTGATGTTCTTTGTTGTTCCGATAACAAACTCATATGAAAAATGCTTCAGGCGTCGTACATCCAGACTTACTGCCCAATATAGGAATAATATTATGATACTTAGAGTTGAAGGCTGTTAGATGATTCAAGCCTTAATATTTGTCATTTTCGTTTACCTGCTCATTTCAACTTCTACAAGTATAAGGTTAGTGTTCAGGGTCATGCTACAATGCTGATTAGAAAAACATTTGGGAGGAAACTAATCCTGATACTATATATATATATATATATATATATATATATATATATATATATATATATATATATATATATATATATATATGGGAAAGATTAAAATCAGTACCTGTATATAAAAAACATGGAAAGAAAATAATTGAAAAATCACTAAATCACAAACGATCAATAGAATACAGTAATGTTACACAAAAGGTTATACAAAACTGGATATGTGCAAGCGTAGAAAAAAACCCGAAACAAAGTAATACCAAAAGAAACAAATACCTGCGTCACGAAAGCATACACACACACACATACACATGCTAAAACTTGAAAACACAGCATCTCCGTGGACCTCTCTTTGTTACTGAGGAAAGGTTTCAATTTTAAAGTATACAAGCTTTCTACTATTGCCAGCTTCACGGGGTCCAGTCAACAAGAGAGAATGGAAAATGACTAAGCATAGACGGTGATCACTATTTTTTGCATGATCGCGTATGGCACTGAATGGTGGTTTTGCTAAAAGACTGGTTGTTCTAATAGATTTTCCTAAGCGTTCAAACCATCGTACACATGCTTGGCGCTTTGTTTTTCCCACGTATATTGCAGTTACTCCGAAACCGGTGGTCGTAACTAAATAAAGGATGTTTTATGTACAATTATTTGTTTTACTGCTCTATCGAGACTCCGTTTCACAGGATGAATCTGTTGCATATATATATTTAAATTTCTGACTCATCAGGATCCAACCCAGGTCTTTCAATTGAAAGGCAGGCGCTGCCACTAAGGTCATACAAGTCTAAAAAGAAGTTTGGAACCTGAGAGCAACTGCCCAAGGAATTACCTGGGCAATAGCTGCTTGCATACCGCAGTTTTCCCCAACCACGACTCAGTAATGACCCAATTGACAAGCATTTCATTCGAATTATCCCTTCTGAGTGAATAAGATAGAAATAATAACACACAATCACGTTGCAGAACAGAATATTTGAGCTCACATCAGGATCAGACAGGTCTTTCAGTTGAAAGGCGAGGCACTGCCCACTAGGCCATACAAGTCTAAAGAAGTTGGAACCTGGAGCAACTGCACCCAGGGAATTACCAGGGCAAGCTAACTGCTTCGCACACAAGCCGCAGCTTTCCCCAACCGAATCAGCAGTTAGACTGCCCGGGTAATTCCGAGTGTAGTTGCTCTCATTCCAAACTATCTTCTGACTTGTATGGCCTAGTGGCAGCACCCCTTGCCTTTCAATTGAAAGAGACCTAGGTTCAATCCTGATGAGTCAGAAATTTATTTCTGTTCCACACGTGATTGTGTGTTGATAATTTATCTTATTCACTCAGAAGGGACAGTCGAATGAAATGCTGTCAATTGGTCACTGAGCCTGGAAGTTAGGGGAAAACTTCTGGTATGCACAAATTACCTTGCCCAGGTAATTCCTTGGGTGCAGTTGCTCTCAGGTTCCACTTTTTAGACTTGTATGGCCTAGTGGCAGCGCCCCTCGCTTTCAATGAAAGACCTGGGTTCGATCCTGATGAGAAAGAAATTTTATTTCTTTTCCGCACGATTGTGTCAGTTATTTTTCTATCTTATTCACTCAGAAGGATAATTCAAGTGAAATCTGTCAATTGGGTCATTGCTGAGTCGGGAAGTTGTGAAACTGCCAGTACATGCAAGCCAGTTAGCTTGCCCAGGTAATTCCTTGTTGCAGTTGCTCTCAGGTTCCAACTTCTTTAGACTTGTATGGCCCAGTGGGCAGCGCCTCGCCTTTCAATTGAAAGACCTGGGTTCGATCCTGATGAGTCAGAAATTATTTCTGTTCCACACGTGATTGTGTGTTGATTATTTCTATCTTATTCACTCAGAAGGATAATTTGAATGAAATGCTGTCAGTTGGGTCATTGCTGAGTCGGAGGTTGGGGAAAACTCGCTGGTATGCCGAAGCAGTTAGCTGCCCAGGTAATCCTTGTTGCAGTTGCTCTCAGGTTCCAACTTCTTTAGACTTGTATGGCCCAGTGGGCGCTGACCTCAGCCTCAATTGAAAGACCTGGATAGATCTGATGTGTGTCAGAAATTTATTTCTATTCCACACGTGATTGTGTGTTGGTTATTTCTATCTTATTCACTCAGAAGAGATAATTCAATGAAATGCTGTCAATTGGGTCATTGCTGAGTCAGGAAGTTGGGGAAAACTCGCTGGTATGCAAGCATTTAGCTTGCCCAGGTAATTCCTTGGGGTGCGTTGCTCTCAGGTTCCAACTTCTTTTAAATTGTATGGCCTAGTGGGCAGCGCCCTTGGGTTTCAATTGAAAGACCTGCCTTCGATCCTGATGTGAGTCAGAAATTTATTTCTATTCTCCACGTGATTGTGTGTTGATTATTTCTATATATATATATATATATATATATATATATATATATATATATATATATATATATATATATTATATATATATATATATATATATATATATATATATATATATATATATATATATATATATATATATATATATATATATATATATAGATCCAAGGTCTGTGAGTATATAGTCACTTCTGATCTTCGTGCATTGAGACGGACATATCCTGAATCAGTATATTTATAATGCCACCCATTGGAAGAATGTTCTGGCTTAGATCTAGAGCCAATTGAGATCGCATTATTGAAGCTTGTCAGGCACTTAATATTTCAGGTGCTATATCTGTTCTAGATACCAAGAAGAAATGAAAATCAATGCTGATAGCTGTTTTAGTAAGGTGTGTCTGTAGGAAGTTTATCAAATTCAGGAAAAATAACCAGCCATGGTTTGATTATACATGTAGAGGAGTTTACCATGACAAACAGGCCAAATTCAACATATGGAGACGAAATCGCTCACAAGAAAATTACACCATTTTTGTTGAGTCTCGCTGAGCTTCAAATAGAATTTACCATTTAGCTGAGAGAAATTACAATAATTCATTAAAGAGGAAACGTGAAGGAATTACTCAGCCTCATCTGTGTTGGACCAAATTGGCATCATCCATCTATGAGTCAGGCTCATTTTCCATTCCATCACTACTAACGGATGATGATAGATTGGTTACTGGCCCTAAGGAAAAGCCTGAACTGCTTCATTGAGCATTTGAAGCTAAGCAATCAGCTAAGGATGTCCCCCTGCCTGATACTTGTCAACCTGAACCTATTCCTACAAAATTTGCTTTTCGCTCTTGGGATGTTGAGAAAATTCGTGATAATCTTGATAGCTGGGTTAGAGATGCTGATGGTTTCTTTCCTTTAAAAAAAAAAACATGCTTCTACTGTGTTTCCAAAGATTACTCTATTCTGTAGATTTCTAAGTCGATGTAGTATCTTTGCAGATGAGCGCAAGCTTAGTAATACAGCGCATTTTCCAAACAGAGTCATAGCTACAGACTGCAGTAACCACAAGCCTACTTCTATGCTGTCCAAAGCTGCATAAAACTTATTTTTAAACCACTATATAAGGTGTGTAGTTTAAAGGATTGATAGCCGATAGTCAATATGCATATGAGAAGCAGTTTGGTACCTGCGATGCTCTTTTAGGTTTGACATGCCATTTGCAAGAGAACTTCAATAAGGGTTTTGAGTGTAGAGTAATTCATACAGATTTTAGTGCTGTTCTCAATTTAGTAAATTATATGGTGCTTATTTAATAAACTTTAGAATCCTAGAGTGGGTGGATATGTTTCAGGTTTAGGTTAAGATTTCCTTGCTTGTAGGCAGCAGTGAGTTACTGCTGATGGGGTCTTTAGCGAACCAGTACCTATTGTGTCTGGAGTTCCACTGTAGTTTTCTTGGTCCGCTGCTATTTTCAGTGTATACAAGTGATACGTTTGTTGACTTGGAAAAAAAAGATTGTTCAGTGTGATGATGATGTAACATTTGTGGGTGTACTAAAGCCTCCACTTGTGAGAAATGAAGCTACCCTTAGTCTCAATTGGGACATGGAGCGGTGGGTTATTAGGTTGAACTCCAGTAAAACGAAAACACTATTGATTAGCAGATCTTGTACAGATTTTCCACCCTGTCCACCCCTTCAGGTGGATGGGACTCTGCTGCTTGAGTCTGAAGCTATACTATTCTTGGTGTAACCTTTGACTTACATCTTACTTTTGAGAAACATCTAATGAAAGTGTCAGCAAATGCCGTACGAAAGCTAGGTATTGTACATAAGGCCTCATATATTTGTAACTGATAAAATCAGTGCAACCTATTGTAGGTCATATGCCCTTCCTATACTAGGATACTGTTCTTTGTTGTAGATGCCTGCTTCTGCCAGAGATTTATCTCTTAGATAAAGTGGTTTATGATGGTAGGTTTCTGTTTCCTAGCATTAGCATTTATGGCTTAGACAATCGACGGATGGTCTCTTGTTTGTCAGTTTTTCATTAGTTGTATTTTAAAAGAGATCTTTCACGTTCACAACTGATCCTTGATCCCCTTTTCCTCCTAGCCTGTAAATCTGCTTCTGAAAAACTACAAAAATCTCCGACAATAGCCACTGAATTATCTTCATCGACCCAGTCAACAAAGTTGATTGCATAAGTACCCTTCTGGTAATTGCGAACTGAATCATTACAGTTTAGCAATTCTACCCAATTATCTCCTGAACTCGATACCTTGTTTATAGAACCCGTACACACTACCCCCTTCAGCTTATCGCTTCACTCATCCACACACACCTGTCTGGATTTATGCACTCCTTTCACTCGAACTTTCACCATGGGCAACCATACCAGGACCAAGAACCACATCATCTGACGGAACCCCCTTATAACACTTCTTACTCACCGACACATGTTCAGCATCCACCCGCAGATTCTCATGTACACCCGATCCATCATCATCATTCATCACACTCACATCCTTCCCCCCGTAAGGCACAAACACACCAGGTACTCCCACAGTTACACCACATACCCCTGAATGAATCGAGATTTTCCATCTCTGACATGCTGGATGACCCAGTAACATTGTATTCCCCAAAGCAGGCCCTCGTATTACCAAAAATGGTTCTGTAAAAGTTCTACCCCAAGAGATGATTCTACATCTGTGTATCCCAAAACCCGTAACCTATTTGCTTGAACATCATATACCGTCTCTTTAGCAGATCTCAAAGAACGATTAGAAAACATCAATCGGAACAACTCATAATTCATCAAATTAATAGAGGTGCCTGTATCTATAAAAACCCATATATTTATCCCATGCACAGACCCTGTGACAACTGGCTTCGACCCTGAGGGTTCCCCAGAAGTCTTATATCCCAAGAAACACCCATCCAGTTTTCCCTTACAACTGATTGGTCTTTAGACAATGCTCGCTGATCACAAGATCCCCTCGAAAAATTCGTGTGAGGAACTTTCTTATTAGAGCTACCAAAATTCTGAAATGCAGGCCTACTAATATACTGTCTCCGAGACGGACAGGACTGCCAGGGATGACCATAACTCTTACAACTGCCACAATATTTAACACAGCAAAGTCTCTTAATGTGTCCCTGCATATTGCAATTAAAACAACGAACCCTTGGGGGCCGAGAACTCAAGCCAACCATTGATCTTTGGCTATTCCGAATTTCAACAGAACCCTTCAAACTGTGGACTGAATCTCTGTGCCCCACACAACCAAGGAATCTATCCTCATTTTTGCAACTTTCTTCTTCATAAATAAAACTGTTAACTTATTCTTGGCTGATCACAAATGCAAAATTTCCCAAGTCCTGCGAAAGGACACCCCTTACAGAAAAAACACAAGAAAAAACAATTTCCCCTGAAATAATTCCCATACAGTAAGAAACAAAGAATGTTAATTCCCTTTACTCTAACAATTAATCCCCAAACCTCAAAAAAAGTACTAATCAAACCCACCATTAAATCCAAAGTTAATTAAGCCCACAATTAAATCCAAAATTAACTAAACCCTCAATTAAATCCAAATTAAATAAACCCACAATTAAATTCAAAATTAATTAAACCCAAAATTATCTTCAAAACTTATTAACCCCACAATTAAATCTAAAATCCCATGTGAAAAAAAAATGGGCTGTCTGAGCGCACAGCTGATTGCAAAGTGGGTCAAGATGACTTCTCGTCTTCAAGGGCAAACAACAACAAAAAAAAAAACTCAAGTCTCCCCCAAGTAAAGAAAATGGGAATCCACCCTCACATATAGAAAATGGGACTTGAGCAGATGGACAAGAGAGAGAGAGAGAGAGAGAGAGAGAGAGAGAGAGAGAGAGAAGGAAGAAGAATTCGTTCCCCTCTCTCAGTGAATACCTCACCCAATCACTCTCCCATCCTAGGACTGCCGAAGCACACAGAAAAAATCGTTGACCGCAAAACCCCGAAGAGACGAGCTCACCTCCAGTCGTCAAGGCAAAAGATTGCTGAGTAAGCTCACACCAACAGCTTCTACCTTTCCATACACACACGTATGCACCCAAGATGAAACACGTACGTGTCTAATTATAAGAATAAAAAAACAGTTAAAAAAACTAAGAAATGTGCACACACTCGTGTAAGAAATGTCAAATAAATTACTACCCAATTATCAAAGTTCCCAGAGATAATTCAATAGTAAAATACTCTCTTTATTAAACCCTAATCGCTGATATAAACTGCCAATTGCTATATATAAAAAAACATAAATATATAAGGCACGTTCAAAATTCAAATGCGATACATATAGGATGGCGCAGAAAACGAGAAACTCTGCCCAACTAATGACGTCACTGGCACGTCACTCAGGGGATGACGTCACTACAGCCACTGCCCGAATATTAGTTGCGGTGCAATAAAAAGCAATCCAATCTGCCATTAAAATTAACAATAAAAAACAATGATAACATTTACGTATGCCGCTGCTTAACGGTGCGGGAATTCTTTCACCAAAGAAAGAGAGAGAGAGAGAGAAAAAAAAAAAAACTCTTGCGCGTTTTCAGGTGTTTTAATACACAAGCAGTCAAGATACTGCAATTAAACACACTGTGCACATTATACATCCCTAAACACCCCATTATGAACTAACGCCTATAAATCCCTATTCACATTAAAACCTTGTGCCCCATGACACATCATTAAATACAGAGAGAGACTTGCGCTCGAGAAAAACTGACTCAGGCGTGTCTCACAACAGCTCCCCACCCTGAATCACTGAACCATCAAAATCCTATTTTGAGATGCCAGTACCAGGATTAATAAGATATGTCTCTTTGGAAGCGTAACCCTATCAATTTATCTATCTGATTAGCTATTCACGTCTAACACCGCTGCCACCACTGTTAAATGACCCTCTCCCCAGGTCAAATAAGGCCTTCTTTTATTGCTGTACCTGTTTTAAGAACAGGGTCAAACATCCTACTTTCCTAAGATGTCTCTGGTAGTGGTGACTCCCTGGGTCAGCAAATTCCTTCTCCCTCGTCGATTGCTCTCACTGCACCTATTCTTAAACCAACGCTTACTGGAATTAAACCCTGAGAAACAAAACTAGACTTTATTTGCAAATTTAACGAAAGTGATTCAGCAAAAGCTAAGATCATGGAATGGAGTGAATTCCACCCCTATTAATGGAAATCATCACTAGAGAAAATTCTGATTCACAAACATTCAGATTAATGATTCGAGACCAACTAATACTAGTGACTAACACCCTGGCCACCAAACAAAGTAATAAGGTCATAATTATTCTAGACCACAATAAATGTCATATAGTATGTAAAAGAGTAAACACCACTTCCAAAATGTTCGTCCTCACATGACGAAACCAAAATTCCTGTTGAAAGAAACATATCAATATATTAAAACCTGAAATGGTGTTAAATGACATGAATATTCAGAACAAAAAATGTACAATGGAGAACAGAATGGGAAAATACATAAGGGAGACACGGGGGAATTTCACTGCAGCATAACTGGGCTTTTCCACAAAAATGTCTGGAAAAGATATAAGTGTTCATGAATTATGGTACTCACTTTCTATGGCGACAAATAACAGATTTTCCCATTGCGATCCTTCACACTGCACCACTAACCAAATCAGACCCAGTCTCACAATGAAGTCCCCCTGCAAGAGTCTACCCCCTGATAATATACCACAAGAGAGTGCAACACACATATGCACTCACACTGTCTCCATGTACTTAAATCCTGATCACAGTCAGGAAAACATGCATGCGTCAGACAACCTTGTTGTATCTAACTGTGTAAACCTCCAGCGCCGACACAAATGCACCTGCAGCAGAAGTGCCATTGACAGGCCAGCACAAGTTCGTCCAAAGTCGGCCAAGACTTTATATATATATATTTATATATATATATATATATATATATATATATATATATATATATATATATATATATATATATATATATATATATATATATATATATATATATATATATATATATATATATATATATATATATATACATATATACATATATATATATATACATATACAATAGGAGGGGGTAGTTGCTAAAAACTCGATCAAGATCCTAAGTGGGATAGGGACTGGCATGTTGATATCATGACTTTATTCAAATTGCCGACGTTTCTGGACCACAAGTCCCATTTTTAGGGCTAAAAAGACAAATTTACAATCATGAAAATGACTTGGGCAAAAACGTAAGTTAAAAATTACAGCTTCATAAAATGATGAAAACTGATAAACAAGCACTGAAATACAGAATTGAAGGCATACGTATTATTTAAGAAGAAAGACAGTCGAGTGACAATGAAGGGCACCTTGGGGTTCCAGGAACACTCACGACAGGTATGGAGGTGTGGCAGAGGACTGGGAGTTTAACTGCGGAACAATCTATTTAATAAATAATGATTCCAGAACCGTTAGAAGTTGGTAATTCTAGGCTCTACTCAGTATTTCAAAATCATCATATTTTATTTAATGTTTACATTTAAGCACGTGGCCACGTATGTTAGAGAATTCAGGGCTCGATAGTTTAACTCAAGGCCAAGAGAAAGAGAAGGTCTGCTCACTTCCCCCCCAAATCCCCCTTTAGGCGGAGCTTTGTTTACCTCCTTATTGCGTCAACAAGTGAATTGCTGTAATGAGTAGGTGCCTCTTAAGATACGTTATCGCCAACGTAGTTACCCCAGGTCAGAGTTAATATAATAGGGTCTGTTCAGATAAGGCAGTGGGGGCGAAGCTAATACTGTGACGTCACAGGCGTAACGCTTCCGGGCTTGTCTATTGAATTAATCAAGAAACCTTTAATTTTTATACATTTATTCCATTGCATGGTGTATTTGATAAGATTTTTTAAAGAGGTTACATACATAATGTTTTTCTAATACCTATTCTCTCATTTAGCACCAAGCCTTGTTTTATTTTCACATAGCCACTACAGCTTTCTTTTTATGTTTATTCTTCACTTATTCATTTGCTTACCTATATACTGGTTTGGTGAATTCTCTCCTAGTCCATTTTTATAACATGACAACTTGTTTTCACTTATAATCTCTCCCTCTCTCAGGTAGTAATATTATCAAGATTATAAATAATTGCTAAGAAATTATTTGATTCTGTCGCTGTTTTCATATATCATTTTGAAAAACAAACTTTTTTTTATTTATGACAAAGGTTAGAATGATAGGTTGATTATATATTCCAAACCGTATTATGAATACTAATTGTTATAGCCTACAATAAGTAGAAAGAAAATGTGGACATAGGACAGTGTAAAAAAAAGACAGTTGCATTTGCACGACTTGACCACAAAAAAGAAAACAATATTAAAAGTATGAGAATGATATCATATTGCATGTGAGGAATCAAAGGAATAAATGATGAAGAATATGATAGAGAGAGCACATTTCAAGGAAGTTTCTCATTAACACTCGATATCACATAAATATACATCTGAACACATAAGTTTACGTATGACACATTCATGCATCAAACAATTATAATATTTTCTGGAAAAAGTACAAAAAGGTATTTGCATTTATTTGATTTCATAAGAAAAATATATATAATATTTAGTCCTTTAAAATGATCAAACAAATAACAAACAACTCAGGATAGTCTTCATTTGTATGACATAATGGAACAAATTCTTTCAAGAGATTGGTTTTTAATATTCTTAGTTAATATCCGCTTAGGGCTACTCTCTTTTTTTCTATGATGAATTTTGTATTTACATGACGGATTTTAAAGAAAATACTAATTTTAGCAAAGGAATGCATAGTTTTCCGACTTCTTTAGCTGCGAAACCAAATTCAGTGGACAGTCTTTGCCATCCTGTAGCGTCTCGCCATTTATGGCTTTGAATAATTTTCTCATACCAAGTAGTTGGGAATAGAAGTGTTCACATGAAAAGTACAAATTCCCTCGGCTGACACTCCTAATCCATGTGTTGCTGTCAGTAGTTGTGCCATCTTTTGTTCCTAGATATGGGTATTTGGTGATGAATTTTCTTGCCATATACCCCCCAGTGTATCTTAAAGATTCTTCTTCAATCGTATCACCTACATCTGACATTGGGTTATCAAAATTAGGGCACATATCATCACATACAGCTGTTGTATCATCATCATCGTTATCATGAAATTCAGTATCACTGAATAGCATAGACGTTAAACATAATTCGAGTGCAAGATTGGAGTCATTTGATAGTCCTGTTGCGGTTGATGCAGTGCACGAATTGTGAGGGAAACTATCACATGATGTATTGTACATGGATTAGGCCTACCTGAAATACTACCACTTGAAACACATCCCGTATTCTCTACAATCCCACTAGAATTACTCTTTTCACTCATCAGAGAGACATTCTTGCCAAGCAGATATTTCCTGAGTCTATACTTAAATTGGACGGTGTTTGGGTGATCATGACTCTATGCCATTTGTCTGATGCAGCCAAAAAAATGTTCAGTACAGTCCTGATTGAGCCATCTTGTTATTATGTAATCTATCTTGAAGAGTCATTGCAACATCTCAAACAGCCCTTTTAATGCTTCGTAGGATAATATTATCCCTTTGGAATGGGTACAGGCTTTTTGTTTTTTTCACTTTTCACCTTCATTGTTTTCATCATTTCACTCATCCTTTCAAGTATTCCAGTTTGTGCATCAATTTAAACTCCAAATGCATTACGTGACTCGACATCTCCATATTTTCCATACGAGTTTATGACATCGAACCAGTCAGTAACGAGTAAAATAAAGTCTGAGGTATGTGCCCAGTCATCACCTCCTAACATACCATTCTCACCTAAATAATTAACTAACTGAAGCAGCACAAGATTTTCATAAAAGTTGTAGCTGCTAGCCACGCGCTGTCTTTGACATCCTGACTCATTAAGATTTGTTTCTGAGATCTTATGAGCTTTTAAGTTCATATTCAGTTTTCCGTATTATTCCTTGAATATACCGTGCTGATACATACCTACCAGTGGCTAAAACAAATCCTGAGTCAATTAAATGGTTTCTTAATAGCTTAAGCATAAGAGGTGCATCTGCAAAAACGAATGTTTCTCTATCTGCACATGGGTTTTTGAAGGGAATTCTGTTTGAGTTAATTGGGTCTATATCAAAATGCTTCCAGATTCACATATTAGTAGGTCCTAAGTCATGAACAATAGCAATAATGTTATAACCTGCATTTTCAATTTCAGCTATTCTATTCAGCAACCTATTGTGTAAATTTGACTTATCAAAATCAT
This sequence comes from Macrobrachium rosenbergii, assembly GCF_040412425.1. Lineage (NCBI taxonomy): Eukaryota > Metazoa > Arthropoda > Malacostraca > Decapoda > Palaemonidae > Macrobrachium > Macrobrachium rosenbergii. Next base: position 54,206,345 of record NC_089796.1, read on the forward strand.
AAAAGGCTGTTTCCACCTATCAATAAGACCTCTTAGCATTATGACCTGGACATTGTTGAATGGTTTGTACAGAGTGTCACTCCCTTTATCATAGCTCCTTTCACTTGCTTTACTCATTTCGTCAAATGATAGGACAGCAATTTTTTCAACGTCTTTTAAAGTGTCACCTTTGTGATCTTAAGAATGATATAACCTCTACTAAAACGCCGGATTCACATTTAAATGATTTTGTATGCCTATTCAGAGTTGAAATATCTTATTCCTTTACATTTTGTGTTTCTTCTGACATTTTAGCAACCGAAGACAGCGCAATAAACCGACATCGTTCATAAATAGTGTGCATGGAGGCTGGAAGGTGTAGCTCATGACAATGAGATGGAGTCAGACAGCAGTCTGGCCGGATGATATTACGATGACGTTTCGCAAGGGGCGGGCTAGGTTTAAGCTCCACCTCGTGAACAGACCCTACCAATATTGACTCTACCCCAGGTGGGAGGCAACTCCACCCAATTGGGTAGACCTTGTCTCACTTGCCCATGATTTAACCCCTGTTCTGTAGCTAGCATCACGATGAGAATCTATTCTCACCTTCAGCAGCCTCTGTGTACAACCCACATATGTCGCCAGGTCACATGTGGGCCAAGTGAATTTGTATATTACACCAGAGGTCATCAGTGGGCTTAGGTTTTCTTTGTACTTAAATAGAGAGCCAGTCGTTAACGGGTTTCTTGGCATTAGCTAAATTAATAGCTGGAATATGGCGATTGATGATCTTGTATAATTCTTCATAAAAAGACTTTCTATGTATTAGTGGAAGACTGGAAAAAAATATAGTTTTGGAACAGTAAGCACAACGAATTTTGGTATGAAAACTTCGTTTAAAAATTTGTTAACGTTCCTAAAGAAAAGCTTGGATGGGAAGCAGTTGTCATCAAAATACTTTTGGAGATATATTATTTCCTCATAGAAAGAGATCCAGTTAGAAGTTAAACTAAAAGCCCGATGTAATAGGGCCGATAATGAATTTAACTTAAAATAAAAAAAAAAGCAATGGATGTAAAATTAAAAAAAAAACAATGGATGTAAAAATTAGATCCCAGACCCGTAAATGTGTTTTTTCTAAAAATCGTGGTATTTCCATGAGGAAATAATATATTTCCAAAGTACTTTTTTGACAGCTGATTCCCATCCAAGCTGTTCTTTAGAAACTAGGAAATTTGTAAACAAAGTTTTCATGCCAAAATTCGCTGTACCTACTGTTCCAAAACTACCATTTCTTGTCAGTCTTCCAGTAATACATAAAAAGTCTTTTTATGAAGAATTATACAAGACCATCAATCGCCATATTCCAGCTATTAATTCAAAGCTAACCCCAAGAAACCCTTTAACGATTGGCTTTCTGTTAAAGTACAAAGAAAAGCTAACCCCACTAATGACCTCCGGTGCAATATACAAATTCACATGGCCCGCATGTGACCTAGCGACATATGTCGGTTGCACACGGAGGTTGCTGAAGGTGAGAATAGATTCTCATCGTGGTGCTAGCTACAGAACTGGAGGTTAAACTATCGAACGCTGATTTCTCTAGCATAAGTAAACATGTGCTTAAATGTAAAAGTAAAAGAAAATATGATGATTTTGAAATATTGGGTAGAGCCTAGAATGACCAACTTCTAACGGTTCTGGAATCATTATTCATTAAACAGATTGTTCCGCAGTTAAACTCCCAGTCCTCTGCCACACCTCCATACCTGTCGTGAGTGTTCCTGGAACCCCAAGGTGCCCTTCATTGTCACTCGACTGTCTTTCTTCTTGAATTATAGGTGTGCCTTCTGTTCTGTATTTCAGTGCTTGTGTATCAGTTTTAATCATTTTATGACAAATGTAATTTTTAATTTTCGTTTTTGTCTCAGTCATTTTGATAATTGTAAATTTGTCATTTTTAACCGTGAAAATGGGACTTGTGGTCCAGAAACGTCCCTCTCCCACTTCGGCTACAATATATTTGATAAAAAATATATATGATATCAACATGTGAAGTTGTCCCTCTCCCACTTCGGTCCCATTTTCAAAAAGGACAATATATATATATATATGTATATATATATATATATATATATATATATATATATATATATATATATATATAATATATATATGTAATATATATATACATAGTGGGACAGAGTATATACATATATGTTGACATCATGACTTTTACATCAAAATTGTCGACATTTCTGGACCACAAGTCCCATTTTCAATATAAAATGGACAAATTTACAATCATATGTATATATATATATATATATATATATATATATATATATATATATATATATATATATACATATATTATATATAACATATATATATAAACATATATACATATATATACATGTATATACATATATATGTGCACATATCCACATACATATACATAATATATATACATATATATACATATATATATATATATACATACATACACACAAGTACTTTTACCCTTATCAGGTTTAGTGATTACCAAGAGTTTTCATTTTTAGCCAGATTTTTCAATATATCTATGATCTCTCTTAAAGAAAGGTGTCAATTAGTCGTCAGTTTTCTAGTCGCTCCTGTTGCGAAATATAGTTGAAAATTACTGACATCAATATTGAAAGGTTGATTTTTTCTACCTTTAGAATCATTATTTCTCAGGATTAAAAATCAGCTTCAATATTTATGTCAGTAATTTACAGTCGCAACTATCTGAACTTTCGCAACAGGCATGTAGAAAACTGACGACTAATTGGACACCTTTCTTTAAGACTGACTTAGATATATAGAAAAATCTGGCTAAAAATGAAAACTTGGTAATCACTAAACCTGATAAGGGTAAAGGTAATGTCATTCTAAATAAAGAAAATTATAAAAACAAAATGGAGTTGATTCCCAGTGACGAAAGAAGTTTCAGAAAATTGGTAAACCAGAATTTAAACATATCTTTAAAGTGGAAGGTAAAATAAATAGGTTTTTAAAAGAGTTAAATACCAAGAATATTATTAATAAAGAAAGTTACGAAGATTTATCCTGCTCCGGTATGTCCTTCAGAGTGTTATATGGTTTGATAGAATAAAGAGGGAATACTAATGAGACCAATATTGTCGTCTATTCATGCTCCAAACTACAAACTAGCAAAATATCTAGTACCTATGTTAGAACAGTTTACTTCCAATTAATATACACTAAAAAATTCTGAAGAATTTAAATAATATATCTTATGCCAAGAATCAGATTTGTATATGACCAGTTATGACGTTGATTCCCTGTTTACGAATGTCCCTGTGGAGGAAACTGTTGAGATTATTTTAGATAAGATTTTTATTGAACCCAATGACACTTATTTTAACTACGACCGTTGCTATTTTAAGAAACTTTTACAGTTAGCAGTTCTGGACACTGCCTTCATTTTCAATGGTAATTTATATAAACAGGTTGATGGGATGGCAATGGGATCACCTCTTGTTCCCACGTTTTCCAACATTTTTATGTGCTCCCTGGAGGAGGACATGTTGGAAAACTGCCCCCTTTGGTTTGTATCCTCTTGTGTATAAGCGTTATGTCGATGATATCTTTGCTCTTTCCAAATCTGCTTTTCATGCAGATCGATTTCTCTCGTACCTTAACAAAATGCACCCCAATATTAAATTCACGCTTGAGAGGGAAGAAAACGATCAACTATCTTTTTTGGGTGTCCTAGTGTTCCAACATAACGATAGTTTTAATACTTCTGTTTTTAGAAAAAGATTTTTACAGGCTTGGGCTCAGATTTTTATAGTGCTTGGTTTTATAATTTTAAACTTAATTCGATTTTTACTCTCCTCCACAGGGCTTATACTTTAACCTCATCATGGGAAACTTACCATAAAGAAGTATCGTTTTTACATAAATATTTTACCGACAACTGGTTTCCATCTCATATTATTTATAGATACTGCAAAAATTTCCTGAACAGGAAACTATCTGATCCTCCTGTTATTAGTACAGTACCAAGGAAGAAACTTCATGCCAGTGTACCATATACTCAAGACGATAAATTTAGAAAAAATTATTAAGTCTGCAATAGAAAAACATTTTAACATGTTACAGGTCATTCTCATTCCGAAAAACCCTTTTACAGTAGGGTTACTTTTTAAATTTAAAGGTAAACTCTGCCCAACAATGCGATCTTCTGTCGTGTATAAATATACTTGCCCCAAATGTAATTCGGGGACATACATGGAATCAACTAAACGATTGCTGAGGGTCAGGGCTGATTCACATAAAGGTGTTAGCCATCGCACTGGTTGCAGACTGTCCAATCCTGAATTTTCCAACATCAGAAATCATGCTAAAATATGTAAAGCCAATATCGAATACTTTGACTTCTCTGTTTTGGGCCAAACAAGTTGTTTTCATGAACTGCCCATTTTAGAATCATTATTTATTAAGCAGTTAGTGCCCAAGTTAAACTCACACACCTCTGCACAACTGTATCTGGCTGGAGTCGGTTTCTTCGTTGCTTCTCTCTCCTTTTCTGGTCATTCAGTCTCCAACTTTTGGTCCAACAGGTGCTTTTACTTGATTTTTATTTTTCTTTGCTTTTTAATGCACATGTCTATAAAATGTTGTGACTCTAGAAGAAAAATTGTATATTCCTGTATTTTTAAATTGTACAGTTTTTTTCTCTCTCTTTTAGCCTTGAGAATGTAACAATGTCGTTACGAAACGCGTCGGCGTAATAAATGTATGACCTATTAATGAACGACCTTCACTTCGTCACCCTTACCTGATGTGTTCTGCACCAACATCTCCTTTATATATATATATATATATATATATATATATATATATATATATATATATATATATATACACACACATACATATATATATATATATCATCATCATCATCATCATCATCATCATCATCCAGGTGCCATATCCCCAAGGACGTTGGCAATCATGGCTCGCCACTCCTCTCTATTTTCTGGCTCTCTGCAGCAACTGAGCTGCAGACATTCTTCCTCCAGTCATTCTCACCAATCCATCCATATTTTTGTCTAGGTCTTCCTCTCGGCTGACTTCCATTGATTTTACCAGTGAGAGAAGATGTTCTAGTTCTTGTCTTCTCACTATGTGACCCACAAAACCGCATTTGTCTACCTCACTGAAGCCAAAAGTCTCTCTCAATGCCTACTCTTTCTAATACCTGCTCATTAGTTTTCCTTTCTGTCCATGATATTTTCAGCATCCTTCTCCAAAACCACATTTCTGCAGCCTGCAACCTCTCCTCGTCTGCCTTCCTCAAGGTCCAAGTTTCACAGCCATACAACAATACAGACCAAACAAAACATTTCACAAATCTCCTCCTAAAATTCATCGATATTTTTGAGTTGGTGAATAATTTCAACTTATCTTACCAAATGCATCTTGCCATGGATATTCTCCTCCTGATCTCTTTTTCGCATTTTCCATCACTTGTGATAGTGCATCCTAAATAATTAAAACTATCGGGTTGTTTAACTCTTTCAGCATTAATTCTTATATCTGTTCTTTGGGGGATTTCATCTTGGAGATAACCATAACTTCTGTTTTCTTAATATTTATTGACAGACCTCTTTCTCTGCTTGACTGGTGTAAAGTACTGACTAAAGCTTGAAGTTTATCATGAGAGTCTCGCAACAAGTGCTGTTTCATCAGCATATCTGATATTATTAATATTGACTCCCTCCAACCTTAATTCCTTCCATATCTCTGAGATCTCTCATTATCATATCACTATATAATTGAAGAGATCAGGTGATAACACACAACCCTGTCTTACACCTCTTGATGTGCCGAGTCTCTGATCGTCATTTTCTACTTTCACTGATGCCTCTCTGATTCCAATATAAATTCTTTATCAATCTTAGATCTTTCCCATCGATATTTATCTGTTCCAATATCCTTATAAGGTCTACATGTCTAACCTGATCAAAAGCCTTTTCATAGTCAACAAAACAAACATATAGATCTTTTTTTCCTTATTACTCTTCTCCATCAACATTATCAAAATAAAAATTGCATTTCTTGTCCTTTATCTCTCATAAAACCACACTGTTCATTGCCAATCTCTGGGAGTATCTTATTTCTTATTCTATTCAAAACAATCCTTATGTATTATTTTTGTGATCTGACTCATGATACTGATAGTCCGGTGTTTATTGCACTCAAGTGTTCCTGGTATTTTTGGCATTGTGATAAATGTTGATTTGTACATCTGTGTTGCAGGCTCTCCATCTTCATATATTCCTTCCACTATTTCCATTAATATATCAATGATGTATTCTCCCAGAGTTATCAACATCTCTGCTGCTATTCCATCATCACCTGTTGCTTTATCGCTTTTCATTTGTTTTAAAGATGCCTCTATCTCTGATCTGATTATACTTATCCCTCTCCGTTGTCATTGAAGTCTAGATGTTCTACTCTATCATCATCAAACAATTCTCAATATATTCCGTCCATCTTTCCAATATTTCTTGACTCCATTACTATGGTTCCATCCGCTTTTTTGATACCAGTGCTGATGCTTCTCTTCTTTAAAAGTAATTTCTTTCACCTTATCATACTTTCTCCGTTCATCCCTTTTATCCAAATCTTGTACCTCCTCACAAATCTCATCCATCCATTTCTCCTTTGCCCTTGTGCATTCCCTCTTAATAGTTCTATCCAGAGCTCTATATCTATCTTCATTTTTACCCTTTTGTTGCCTTCTTTCATCCATCGTTATCAAGATATCTTCTGTCATCCATTCTCTCTGAGCTCTCCTTTCTGTTGTTGGTATTATTTCATTACCTTCTCGTATTGCATTTTCCATATTTTGCCACTTTTTGCTGAGGATGTTGGAGCACTGGCCCTTCCTCCTCCTTAAGCTGGTCATATCTATTTCTTACAATTATATTATATTGGTTCTTCATTTTCTGTTTTCAATAATTTCAGTTGCCTCTTTGATTTAGGTGTACTCTTCCTCTGATTTTTCAACTTCACCATCACTGTTGCTACAACTGGTGCATGGTCACTATTACAATCGGCTCCTGGGTAGGTTTTCACTTGCTTGACAGAGTTCCCTAAATCTTTTATTGATGGTTAGAAAGTCTGTTTGGTTTCTAACTCTGTCACCAGGGCTTTTCCATGTCCAGAGATGTCTTGGTGGTGCTTAAACCAGGTGTTTGATATAATCTGTTCTCTCTCTAAGCACCAGTCTACAAATCTGTTTTCTCTCTCATTTCTTCTACCTAATCCAAAAAGGCCCAACAGTATCCGCTGTTCTTCTTGTCCCACCTTCGCATTGGAGGTCACCAATAACCATAATTACTTCATGCCTCTTTTGCACTGCTCTCTGCCTGATTTAACTCTAGATAAAATTGATCAACATCCTCTTCATCATGTTCAGATGTAGGTGCATATACTTGTATTATGCATATATTGAATGGTGTGGCTTTTATAATGAACCAACAAAATCCTGTCAGATACAGCCCAATAGCCTATCAAACATGGGTTCACAGATTTGTCTAACATCACACCAACACCTCTCTCAGCACTCTGGCCTCCTGAGTATATGAAGGTTCCTCCTGTTGAAGTTGGAGAACATCCCACTCCTGGCCATCTAACCTCACTAAGCCCTAATACTTTGTGGCTTCATTCTTTCCATTCTCTCTCCATTTATATATATATATTATATATATACACACACACACACATTTATATTTATATATATATATATATATATATATATATATATATATATATATATATATATATATATATATATATATATATATATATATATATATCTATTCTATCTATATATGTTTTTCAGGCAGAGTTTTCTTCTCCCACAATTTTTGTTGTAGGCAATTGCTGTTGTGGCAATGACTTCTTTGATGCACACTTTTTCATATTTCCTTACTTCTGTTTTCAGTAATTCTTCAAAGTTCTGGATAAGTATACAGAGTCGTGGTGTATTTTCCATTTATTGCTACGGTCTCGTTTCACCCAGTTTAAGGCTTTTTCAAGCAAGAACTAATACATACAGGCGTCCTTCGCTCTATTTATACCTGCAGGATTGGATTAGTGGGGGTTGCCATATTTCTTGGTTACAATTTTATTTACTGTTTACAATGAGATGGTTAGTTGTTTACTTAATATTTACATATTATGTTATTACATGATAAAACTGTGCTACAGTATTGGTTCTGCATTTTATTTCGACATCTTATATCTGTAATAAAATTATTGATTTCTTCGTGTGTGGTGCTCTGACGCAGCTCAACTCTGCTTTGTTGACCTTAACCTTGGATCCCTCTTCTTGGTCGAGCAGACGGCAGCAAACGGTCACCTTCTGTTTGCGTATTTAAACTTGGTTTGCTTATGGCTATAAAAACTGCTTCTGTTATTATTATGACACGATATAAATTGCATCTGTATATTATTTTATTGTTGCTTATCAGGTCTTGTAATGATGGTTTCTTGTCGTGTTTGTCTGTGTAGTGTTGGAAGATGGCTCCTGTGTTTCTGTGGGCAAGTAATCTTTGTCTCAGAGTCGTAGATGTTCTGCCAGTGTAGTTTACTCTGGAAGGACTGCATTCTTCCTCGGGGCAAGTGAATTCATAAACCACATTGGCAGTCATCTCCTTAGGTGTGGGTGCTCAAGTGCTATTTTTCATTACAAGTGATGAAAGTAGTTTTGGTTTGCACTACACCCATATGTTTATGTCGGTATAGGGAGCTCGTGGCTTGACATTTCTTTTTAATAATCTTATTAATGATGTTGCTGTTGTTGTTATATTCGTTGTTAAAGTTAGTTTAGTAGTATATTGTTATCTGTTGTCCTATCTTCTCATTGTGTTGGTCTGTGGTGTTGTCTTGCTTGTAGTATTGGTAAAAAAACTTGTGTACTTCTGATTGTATCATGGTGTCTTCAAATCCGTTGTTTGTTGAGTAGCTGTTGTATTCTGTCTAATTCCAGATGCGTCATCTTCCATGTGGTACAGTGGGTGAAAGCCTACGTACATATGAATGGATTACGGACCGTTTATAGGTCTCTGGGCATTCACCTCTCCCGTTCAGGGAGCGTCCAATATTAGTAGCCTTTGTGTATACCTGTGTGTTATATTTGGTTGTTTCGTTGTTTACTAGTACATCTAAAAATGAAAGTTTCTGGTCTGTGCTATGTTCTAAGGTGAAGTTTAGTACTGATTTTTCTGTGAAGACGTCTTTTAAAGTCTGAATATCTTGTCTGTTGTTTGTTGCAATGAAAATGCCATCGATGTATCTGGCATAAATTTCTGGTTTCTAGTGATTATTAAAAGCAGTGTCCTCTGAATTAGCCATGTATGTGATTGCCATGGGGAAACCCATGGCTACACCATCAATTTGGCGGTATAATTCTCCTTTGTGGGAAAGAAATGGTGCTTCTTTTGTGCACACTTCAAGCATGCTTCTTATGGTCTTCTCTTGGATTTGTGTTGGGGTTTGTTGTGATCGGTACTTGTGGTTAAGGATTAACATTTGTGAAAAGGCTTTCGACATCTTTGGATGCGATTTCTTTGGTTGTGTGCTTAGTTTTCAGGATGTCTATGAATTCTGTTGCTGATCTTTGTGCGTGCTTCCTCGGTATGTATGGTGTGATTATGTCGCTCAGGGTCTTGGCTATTTTGTAGGTGGGGGATGTGATCTGTGATATGATTGGTCTGTGTGGGTTATTGTTTTTATGTGTCTTTACTGTGCCATAGCAATATCCAGGGCTAAAGTCCCCCATGATGTTCGGGAAAATGTTCTAATGACTTTGTGCGTTAGCCTCCTTTGCTAGTCTCCATCTTCTTCAACTGGTCTGTAGGATCTTTGTTGTGTTTAATGAATTTTGTGGTGTCGTTTAATATGTTGTCCATCTTATTGTCATATTCTTGTCTGTACATTACCATGTATGTAGCTGTTTTGTCACAGTTGCAGTTGCTTACAGAAAAAAAATATATATATATTATATATATATCTGTATGTGTCTATATATATAGATATTTTCACAGATTGGGTCTCGTTGGAGGGATGAATGGGTGGCTTATATTAAGTTACTGCCTTAAGGCCAACCGAGAATACCAACCTGTAACAAAGTGAAAGGGAAAATTGGGTAAATTACCTTGGAAGTACCATTATTTGAGTAGTGATGTGAAGGTCTTCATGGGAAATGATCAACAATTTATGTTAAATTGAATTTTTTACAGACAAACAACGAAGGAGGTAATCTGAAAGGCTGATGATACAACAAGTAAACTCAAATAAGATTGAAAGGGAAAAAATGTTCCACCTCTCCTCACGAAAGCCAGATCGTCTCTCTGCCCTCTTGTGTTGTTTTTCATGGGGTGCTTGGCATGTGTTCATGTGTAAACAAGCTGGGCAAATCTGAAAGCAAGTTCTTAAGCCAGTAACAAGGTCAAGGGAAAAGAAACCTTATAGTCTAAGGACCTGAAGATTAAGTTAGCAGCCTTCCCTTCAAGAGGCCTATGCCTCTAATGATTATAACCTTCCCTAAAACCTAAGCTGCTCTCGCTACCACAAAATGTGGGAAATCTAGGAGTGTTCTTTAGCAGGGGGTGTGAAGAGGGGGAGGGGCAGCCTATTGTCCTGGTTTCCAGTCAGGTGTGGAAAGGAATGCTTTCTTGGTTCAAAACAAGCATCGTCCTACCTTGTCTGCCATGTTGTTTTGGCCTAACATTCAAATGAGAAGCTCTTTTATTTAAAAATTCAAATTAATTTTGGCTGGCTAAGAGGGAGGAATGTAAATAGGTGACAGGTCTCTCCTTTGAAAAGGCATTCACACCCTTTCGGGCATGAAGGTCTTGGCTAAGTAAGCTATTTGTCCCGACTAGTCAGCCAGCGTCCCTACATGAGTTGTGCTTTGGCACTGCAATAGCTAAATGGACCTACCTAACTGCCAAGAGGGGTTCTGAGTTGGCTACGTACATACTACAATGGGCCTAACCTATCTAAGGGTATAGACACTTCTACTAACTGTCTCTAACGACAGGACAACTCTACTCCTAGGCAAATGCACATAGTAAATATTTAACCTAACCTACTATCCTAAGACTCTGGCACTGAACGAGTTGGCACTGACTAATAACATGCAATGAATGATGAGTTACACAATGCTTTATGATTAATACACACAACAAATTAAACATGGGTAACCTGAAGGGTAAATCATGGCATGCAATTAAGGGAGGTATCAGTTTGAGGATGGGATAGTTTTGAAGGAGGTTAGTTGAAAAAAGGTTAGTATGTTACAAATGCCTAAGGTGTTAGGAGTTAATATTACTGGGGCAGAGATCACACAGGCTACGCTCTCTAGGCAGGTGCCAGGATCACTCTGAGATGGAAGTGGCCTTGTGCCAACTGGGCACGAGTGCCAAGGGGAGCGCGTGGCTCTAATTTGTTAATTGGATCTCTTCTGCCCCTTCTTCTTCTTTGGGACCTCCAAGGTCTGGCTAGGCCATTCCTAGGAGGTGATGAGGGTACTGACTCCCGAGAAAGGCCAGGAGTACTGTCAGGAGCAGGATCAGGGGCAGCCTCAGTAGCTACGGGCTGGTCTCCTACTTTGGCTGCTGCGACAACCGTCATGGGAGTAGAGCCAGCGTCTGCATCCAAGCCTGACAGTTCCTGGTCGACCAGAAAAGAGGTAATGTCCAGGCCTGCCAGAGGGTCATCCTCGGCAGGTGGAAGAGAGTGGGAAGAAGAAACATCAGGGGTCAGAGGCTCATAATGGGCGATGACTACATTGGTGAGGTTAGGTGGATCTCCGTAGGTGGATCCGTGTCAGGTTCTGGATCCGGCATTAGCACTAACTTGGGGCCAGGCACGGGGATTAAGGTTGATATAGAGATGCTGGCTGAGACAGGCGGAGCTTGGCACTGGCAGCAAATTGGGTTCGGACGAGTCTGAAGGGGGACCCAGGGGTGCAAAACCCCTCGGTGTACCTGGAGTGATAGGCGACAGAGATTCCTGTCTTGGGGTGAGGGCTGTGCCTCTTGGGTTGGTTGTGGAAAGGGTGGCTGCTGCGGCTAGCTTGCCGGAGCACTTTGACCATCTTCCATTGTGCCCTCTTATGTTGCAGGTACTGCAGCAGTATTTGGTAATATCCCTTTGTGGTGAGGGAGGAATTTTTTGGTGGCCGTCCTGTTGTGAGCTTCGCGGACTAGGCCTGGAATGCTTTAGATGCTGGTGGGACCATTTCACTCTTCGGCGAATGGAAGGTTGGGCTGACGGTGGCACAGCTGTCACAGAGGCTGTGTCCCGCTCAGGAAGTTTTGGCATGGCCTCACTGGTGGAGGCAGTCAGGCAACAGAATGGTGAGGGTGGGACATCCCCAGAGGATGTCTCATCCTAGCAGGAATTCCACTGCGTCGAATACATTTCATCACCCAAGGCGGTGAGTTTGGGTGCTCCAAGGTGATCACCTGGAGTTCGACTGCAGAACTCACCCTCACGTCACTGACTCAAAGACAATTTTGCATACCTGCTTGCCACATACCCAGAAGTTTTTAAACCTGAACTACGGCAATCTCATCAAATCCTCCAATCACGGTATTTTCCACTATACTAAAACCTCAGGCCCTCCGCATTACTCCTGTTTTCATGTGAAAATTTACCGCTGCAAAGAAAACCTTCGCAGAGATGGAGAAGATGGGTTTGTGTCAAAAGGCAGTCCTTGGACATCTCCCCTCCACATAGTAACAAAAAAGGATGGCACCCTACACCCACGTGGGGACTACAGAATGCTGAACGTGATCACTGAGGCTGACCACTACCCCCTCCCTAACATCACAGATGTGACCAGTTTCCTACACGACGCAAAAATCTTCTCAAAGGTTACTCCCAGGTCCCCATGAATCCTGAAGACATTCCAAAGACCGCCATCACAACTCCCTTTGGCACCTTCACCTTCAGTTACTCCTGCTTTCGCCTCCGCAATGCAGGAGCTACTTTTCAGCGATTGATGGACGGCATCCTGGGAGACCTTCCCTTCTGCATCTGTTACATCGACAATATTTTAATTTTCTCTGAGTCAAAGGAGTAGCACCTCCAACAACTGCACATCGTCCTCGAACGCTTGCAAGAAAACAGCCTCATCATCTGATATGACAAATGCTCCTTCACCCCCAAGAAGGTAGAATTCTTGGGGCACCTTGTAACACCTGAGGGCGTCCAGCCCTTGCCAGAGAAGGTTGCCACTGTCAGGAAGTTCCTCACCCCTACCACCATCAAGGCTCTTCAAGAATTCCTTGGAATAGTGAACTATTATCATCGCTTTTTGCCCAGCATCGCCTCAACCCTGGCCCCACTCCACGAAATCCTCCAGGGCAAGCCCAAGGCCCTTGCTTGGGGACCCCTGCTGGAAGCCGCCACCTTCACCAAAAACACCCTCACCAAGGCCACTGCCTCTTTTCCTGCACCAAGTCATCCTCACTGCTGCCCATGGAAGCCAGTAATGTGGGCCATAGGAGCTGTGTTGGAACAGGTCATCCACGATCGTCCTTGACCCTTCACTTTTTTTAGTAGGAAACTTAGCAAGACAGAGACAAACTACTCTGTGTATGACTGCAAACTCCTGTCAGCACACCTTGCTGTCAAACACTTTCAACATGTTTTGGAGGCCACACCTTTCACCCTTCAAACTGACCATCTGCTGCTAGTGCATTCTATAAACTAACAGTCCGATGCCTGGTTATCCCGTCACTGCTGCCACTTGTCAGCCATTGCAGAATTCAACTGCACCCTTTGTCACATTCCTGGGAAACACAACCCCATTGCTGATGCCCTCTCCAGAATCTCCATCGATGAAGTACACCTCGGCCTCGGTTACAAGCAACTGGCAGCTAAGCAACAGCAGGACCCAGAGCTTAATGCCTGCAAGACCTCATTAACATCTCTGCAATGGCACGACGTCCCCCTTGATGACAACAGCCCTGCCTCCATCGCCTGTGATATCAGCATTGGCCACCCACGCCCATTGATCCCACAGACACTCAGATGTCACGTTTTCAACATCATCCACAGTCTGGCACACCCTTCAGGACGATCAGCAGCTACCTTCCTGGAGAAGTGCTTCATCTGGCACGGCATGTTGAAAGACAAAGTTATGGGCCCGTGAATGTTCCTCCTGCCAGCTCTCCAAAATTAAGCGTCACACAAATTCAGGTGTGGGCTCCTTTCATCAACTGCAATGCCATTTTGCCCATGTCCACATCAACATTGTAGGGGCCCCTCTGCTCTCCGAAGGACATCGGTACCTCCTCGTAATGGTTGACAGCTCGACAACATGGCCCAAAGCCGCCCTTGTGACAGAGGCATCAGCAGCAGCATGTGCCAGTGCTTTCCTCTCATTATGGGTGTCCAGATTTGGCTTACCCGATCACATCACCTCTGACAGAGGCACTACCTTCACGTCATAGCTCTGGATGTCCCTAAAGTGCCTCCTCGGCACCCAGTTGCATCACACAACCGCCTACCATCCTGGCTTGGTCAAGAGGTTCCACCACACCTTGAAAGCAGCCCTGATGTCTCATTGCAATTCCTCAAGGATCTGCATACTGCAACACACATGTTCATCAGAACTGATGCTGTGCGACTGCCTTTAACTTAGCCCTACACGGGCCCCTAGTGGGTCATCGACCACAAGCAGAAAGCCTTCCGCATTGACATTCGCGGCACAACAGATTGGGTGGCTATCGACCGCCTAATACCAGTGTATTTGCCCAACAACATTACTCCTCCAATCCAGTATTCAAGGGCGGGACACCCTCTGCAACGCCCTGGTCAACTTTAGGGGGAGATGGGGTATTGTGTCCTGGAAGTTTCCCATGCTTTGCCGACAGTCTGTCGCCACCTGCAGTGCACCAGCATGCAGACTGCAACTTCCTACATCTTGCTCCTCAGCAACAAGTCGAGCCAGCAGGATAGCAACACTTCTGCGACACGCCTGGTTTTCATATATTCAGAAGACACAAAGTCTAAAATCAAATACATGTGCACTATTGGTCTGTTAGTTACTATGTAAATTTTCTGGTTGCTGATTGGTCAGCAATCCATATAAATACAACATTGTCATTTCTTAATAAATCAGAACTCTAAGATCTCTCGTCTAGATCATCCTGCTAAATAACCAGTGAATACACAGTATATGAATAGATCAGTTATTCAATAACATGTTCCTATTAGTTCTTCATTGGAGGGGTGGGTAGAGCTCTCGGCCAGCACGCTGTTGGCCCAGCATTCAACTCTCCGGCCGGTCAATGAAGAATTAGAGGAATTTATTTCTGGTGATAGAAATTAATTTCTCGTCATAATGTGGTTCGGATTCCACAATAAGCTGTAGGTCCCGTTGCTAGATAACCAATTGGTTCTTAGCCACGTAAAGTAAGTCTAATCCTTCGGGCCAGCCCTAGGAGAGCTGTTAATCAGCTCAGTGGTCTGGTTAAACTAAGATATACTTAATAACATGATCCTTGTTACCACTCCAGTACTCACATTTACATTAGCAAAAACCTAACTGTTCAATAAGATGTTCCATGTTACCGCTCCAGTACTCACATACACATTAGCAAAAATTCATAAAATTTCGCAGAAATTGAATGCCTGACGTGATTGTGTCGTCAAAGCTTCACAACTTGTCAGAAGATATTAAAAGTTTCAAGTCTCAGCTTTAGCAGTGCTTGGGTGGACGCTTTGTTATATATCGACCTCCTGGAAAGCCGCAATATCATGATAAAGTTATAGAATATTTGGGAAAGTTCGTAACGATTTTTTTTATTTCGGTCTTAAGAAACGAAGAGGAATGGCTGCATCATTGTTGTGTACACTGAGCTTGTGGTGCGTGGCATTTTAGAAGAAATTAATTAATTTGTCTTAGAACTCCATATTTTTAGATTAAAAAGACAAATATAACGGTATATGATCAGTGTTAGACACAAGATGAGCAACGATCGTAATATTGTCTTGTTGAGCTATTTATAGCTCGGGTAATTGAGTCACCTGTTATCTTCTAGCCATCAAGACTCGACCCTTAATTGAAACTGGTTATGATGGAAATTTGGGAGCACTTATGGTGGCTGCCTGGTTGCAGACTATGTGTTTGAGCCATTTGGTTAACAAAGTGGTTGTTTTATCAAACCCCTGGTTTACACTGTCAACATCAAAACGAAGAGAAGAAATCGAAATCACTCTTATCTGTGAACGTTGTCAGATTTAAGGCTCTGTCTTCACATCAAGTCCCCTTTAGTTCCATGAAGTTAATCGTTAATAACCATGCGTCTGGAGGTGATGATTTTAGAGAACCTCTGAACTTACAGACTTTGCATACCCGTCCGGATGCAACTGGATTATGTCGATATCTGCCGTCTCACTTGAAATAACAGGCTCAATCGCAAGGCAAAGCGGAAATTCCAGTGGCTCTCCTCTCTATAACACATCAGTTAAGTAATTGCACAACGAAGTTTTATGAATACATTGCTTAGGTTAATATAGTCGGCAAAGATTTCCAGGAAAGAAATGGGAATTAAGTAACACAAGAGACTAAACGTAGGCCGTAAAGAGGTATTTTTGCTTTCGAAGATAAAGTCTTTCAATAAATCAACCCCTGACCAAACTGCTTGCCAACAAAGGATCCTCTACTTGTGGAATGTTGCTGTCTTTTTCACGGGTTTCATACCTTTCTGGAGGTATTTATCTCGTAGCATAACAGTTAACGTGCGCATGGTCCTCAGTCGGTTAAACTACTTTCATTGTTGCAGTTTGTTCCATCATATCTTTTACATTGTGGTTTTAAACAGTTCTCATTATCACAGATTACTATTGGTATTACCAAACTGATTGAACGGAATACAGTGCTGTCACGCGTCTCAGTACAAAGAAAAAATGAATATGTATCCCGCAGGTACTAACATAAAAAATTAATTAAACATTAGCACATTAAATGAGAAATGATTTTTCTTCGCCTAGTTATATTTGATTCCACCCTGTGCATTTACAATGCAAATTTGTATGTTAATATCGGTCGGCACTCGACGTGCATTTCGTATAAAACCGGTCAGTTATGTGTGTTGTAATCGTGAAAGATTTGGTAGTTCGTTTTTACACCTTCCCATAACCTAGATGTTGAGGTAAGTTTTGCATATATTCAGCCTGTATGCAACTGCTTCATAGTTAATTTCTTTCAGTATCTGGTTTCTCCAAGTGTGTTTGATCAGTTTTGAGCGATTCAAAAACAAAGAATCGAGTACAAACTACAAAGGTGAATCAAGTAAGTACTCTGCTGTATGTTAGAACCGGAGTGTACCGATTTCCCATTTCCTTTACCAAATATTATGTATTCTTGCATAACATTAGGTACTTCCATCTTCAGATTATTCTTCTGTAAAACAAGATGTGATATTTTAAATAGCAAATGATCTTCAGATTATTCTTCTATAAAACAAGATGTGATATTTTAAATAGCAAATGATCTTCAGATTATTCTTCTGTAAAACAAGACGTGATATTTTAATAGCAAATGAATTTGTGATTTGTAGTTCTTTACACTGTTCTTAGGAACATTCTATTTTTTTCTTTTTAAAGGTCTATAGCGGAAATATTAGTAATGTACGTTCTCCTAGTTGCCGGTTGTATGATGATTTCATTGAAACCATGCGTTATTTTTTAATTCTATATTGCTAAAATTGTTTCAGCGATGTTGAAAAGAAGTTGCTTTCATTTTACCGACGTTGTGTTGTCTTGAAAGCGTAACTTGAGGCAAGAAACACTTCAGCATGATTAGCTTTGTATGGCTAATTATGAAAACTGAAGTACCGTTATTTTTCCCTTTGAATTTTGCATTCACTGTCGTCATTCTACGTTTAACTTTTATTCCTCCAGATCATTAAAAATTACTGGAACGGAAAAGTAGGTGGCATTGGGTCGATTGTTATCAAAAAGGGTGTTTTCGTGACGATAAACCTGTACTGATAATGTTGAGAGAACGGCATTTTGTACGAAAAATGGTGTATTCAACTTCTAAAGTAATTCATATGCGAATAGCATATAGAAATGTGGTATTCACTGCTATCTTTGTTTTTTTTTTTTTTACTTGGCTTCATAATCATACGTTATGGATTCTATTAAAGTGAACCACTTGATGTAAAGTTATTCGCTACAGTTGAATAGAGGCGATTAATCTTTCCGGTATTGAATAACTACTATGTCTTTTAGAATCTAATTTTTTTTCTGTATGGGTGTATGGATGAAATTATATATTCGTGTTCAAATTTTACCAATTTTATTGTGGCACCAAATCTACTATATATATATGGCTCCCCTTAACCGGCATTTGGTGTATATGCCCCAATTCATTGACTCAGTCAGCAGTAATCTAGAACTTCTATATCATTTAAGGTTGTTTTCATAGATGGGTATCATCAAAATTCAGAATAGGACCTTCTGTATTACCATTAATGTTTCAGTACATTTCTGCAATGAATGTCGTCTAATTGGTTTAATCATTTATATCTCTAATTGATTAGCGAAATGTTTAAATGTTTTCAGTACTTATTTTATAAGCTGTAAGAGTATTATTTAAAATACTGTATAAGAAACACACATTTCTTATTTTTTATACAATATTAAGTTTAGACATACATAAGCATTATTATATGATATTAAGTATTTTCATCATTAGGGGCGGTTATTGATTGCTTTTCATTGTATGTATATGGATTATAGAGCTTCTGTTCAAATATTTTTAACCACTCATTATAAACTGTGTATTTATTTTCAACAAGAGGAAAACATAAATTGAGTCATGAAAAGTTTTTGAGTTTGCTACTGTGTAACTACTTGGGTTGAAGTATATTCCACGCCCATCTTTCTTTAATGACACTGACTCAGAAGTTTTCAGCCTTGTTGTTTCATTTCTAAGTTTATAGGCTATTGCAAAACATTGGTACCTGAAAAGAAATTAAAATGTAAGTATTGTTGGATGCAGAGTATAGTTCAACCTTCGTTTCGAAACGTGTGGTATTCGCTGAGACGGTTTTTCCTTTAATTATGTTACATGTTTTTTCCAGTTTTCACGCACTTTTGCAAATTCTTATTCCAAAAAGCACTATAATGAGAAATCGATGTTGTATAGGCTAGTGTATCTAACAGGTATTCATACTGCTATGGTAAATAGATTGAGACGTGGTTGAAGACTAAGTTATGGCTCAGGGTTTGAAGTGAGCACAACAAAATATTTACAGTTTTGCTGTACATGTAAAGGTTGATGTAGGTTGTTTGTGAAAATTTAACTGAAAAGAAACAGATGCGATTATTTTACAATCTCTGCCTCTTGTTCAGAGCTGCTGAACAACACCTCTACCCCTTGTTCAGAGCTGCTGAAAAATAAAGATATTATAATCTTTAAGTATTGACTGAGATAACTTTATACGATGTAGACTTGTAATTTAATCATCCTGAATATGGAACATCAATTTATTTCAAGGTATTTTCAGTGAAAACCTTATCCACTTAATCCGTTTTCTGTTACCTCACATTTGATCTGAAATTAACTGTCTATTTGATAAGATTACTTTTTCATTTTTAACAAATTCCTGTCTAAATTCTTGTCAGATAAGAAAGCCAAAGGACTTAACTTCGTTTGCCAATCACTATTCACTATTATTGCAGGACTCCTTTAAACTCTGGTGCTGATATCTGACGTAGCAGAGCAATTAACTCCATGTTCGATGAAGAGGTTCCTATTTTAATTTTGAAATTATTTTATGTTTGTACGAGACCTTTATAAATCCCCCGTCAGAGATGTAGTTGTCCATCTCAGCCCTTCGGACAGATCAACAAACTAAATGCTTAGTTTTGTAAGACAAGAAGTAAATGTCTCGATTTTTACATAATCAAATACGAACAGAGACTTCTGACAAAGACTTGCTTGTGGAGGGAACGTTCTCGGCGGAGAATTCAGAGGGTTATGAGACTCGTTGTCTGGCCTGTAGGAGTAGAAAAAAGCTACGCGATGAGTTTTGTGGAGATTTATGAGGCGTGATTTTTGTTGAGTCTCTCTCTCTCTCTCTCTCTCTCTCTCTCTCTCTCTCTCTCTCTGTTTATGCACTTTTGTTTCTTAATTCTGATTTTGTCTACATTTGTCATCACTAATTCTTGTGCTTTGTTCCATTTCTTTTGTTATCTGAAGCTTTTATTCAGCAGTGTTTGTAGCCTTTTATTATTTTTTTTTAGATGTAAAGCACTATTTTGTACGAGTTATTCAAAGAAGTAACGTAATTTCTTGCTAATTATTTTCCTATCTATAATTATTGATGTTTACTTGGCATTTACCAGAAAGACTTGAAGAATTGCCATTGTAATAGACTTTGCTTTAAAAAATCATAGAATTGTCTGATACCGTTTGTTGCACTCCCTCCCTCATACCATCCCTTGTGGAAAAATGCCAAGGGCATCGTAAATCTCACTTATTGGCCGTTTAGGCTGGAATGTTATGATAATAAGTCGACGAAAAGACCTCTTAGATGTCACAAGACACTTTTATTTCCTTATCCATTTTACTCCGTAACGTCTGAAGACTAATTCACAATTGGAGTTAAGGGTATTTTCCTGTTTATGCACATGAATATTCACAAATGTCTGCGCGCAAAATACCGGGCAGATTCACAATCTCGCTCACGTTCACTTACGTACTTATTCATCTAATTTCTGATATATATATATATATATATATATATATATATATATATATATATATATATATATATATATATATATATATATATATATATATATATATATATATATATATATGTGTATATGTGTGTGTGTGTGTGTGTGTTGTGTGTTTGTATGTATGTATGTATGTATGTATGTATGTATAGTACAGTCCTCATTGTAGGTGGGCTAATCCTCGGTGAGACAGGCACGGATATGGAAGGACATGGCACACTACATGGTTTCGTTAGTGACTAGCGACGTTTCGAGACAAAGTCCCATCTCCTGGCTAAAATCAGAAAATGAATATTACATTAATACAATACACGTTTAAAAAAGAGAGCACAAAACGTAAGAGTAAAATTATAAACAATTAAAACTTTTGTGAGTAAAATTATAAATCTCAAAGAATGAGGAAAACACCTTGCTCAAGAGGAGTCCTGCTGTTCATGCCAGGACGGTGGAAAAGTCTTTGTCAAGAAGAGTCAAAGAACATAGTGACGTGGCTTTATGCTATACACAAAGGTACTGAGGTGGTATAGTTGTTAAGTAAAGGTACTAGTTTCTTAATTGCCAAACTTTCAAGAACGAGGAGGTGGTGTTCATAAGGTGATGTCATAATGACCTTAAAGTTATTATAATTTATGTCTGCCTTACAGATTCTGACGCGATTCCTGATATTTGATTGTTCTGGGGCTGGATAATTTGCTGCCCGTTCGGTAACTTACACCTTTATGGGCATCGCATCTCACCTTGAGCAACCGGCGCGAACTTCCTATGTAGGTCTGCTGATTACATCGGCAGCAATTAAATAAATACGTTACACCAGATTGCATCAAGGAGGGCAACTTCTCTTTGTGTTTTAGGATGCCACCGATAGTTCTGATAGTTCTAGGATTCACACAAGTGAATCTGGCACCAACTGCTGGAAAGCGATGATTTAAAACTTTCTTAAGAGATGGTAAAAACTTCTTATCATGCATGTAAGGTAATTTGACGTAATATCTTAGTTTCTGTGCTAAATGCGACTGCCAACTCTTCCGCTGTTTTATGCTTCAACGGACAAATCTCAACGAACCTAGTTAATTTGTCAGCAACCACCAACAGATGCCTATGGCCATAACTAGATTCACAGAAATTGCTTAAAAGATCTATATGGACCCTGGCCCATGGCCTGCTGGGAATAGGAAATGAACCCAATTTACAAAAACGACCCTCGATGGCTTACAGGCATTACAAACTGAACAATCCCTTACAAAGTCTTCCACTGAAGTGAGCATATTCTTCCAAAAGAATTGTCTCCATATATTCCAATGCATCTTCTCAATACCCTTATGCAGACTGCCAGACCTACAGTGAACAATATTCAGAACCGTAGGTACTAAACTCCTAGGAACAACTATTTGCGTCGTATCACCCTTATCCTCACTATTCCTCAGTCTGTATCCAATCTTCCTGACTAACAAATTATCCTCTAATTCAAGCCCTGCAAAAGGCAACTTATAACCCTTCCTAGCTAATTCCCCTCTAAGAAACGCTTTTGCATCTGCCAAAATCTCATCCTCATCCTGCTTAGCTTCTGCACAACTAATATCCCAGTCTATGCAATCTCCAGATACATAACATACATGAGTACGATCTGCACCAGAAAAACTTCTACTAAGGGCGTCTGCTACCACATTATATCTACCCTCTATATACCTAATCATGGCATCAAAATCCCTGATTGTCAGACCCCACCTAGCCCTTTTAGGGGAAATATCTGGCTTATTAAAATAATCCAACAATGGCTTATGGTCCATAAGAACCTCTACTTGATTGCCCATCAAAAGCATTTTAAAATGTACTAAACTAGACACTACGGCAAAGACCTCTTTGTCCACTACCGACCATAACTGTTCATTACCACCCCGTATCTTAAACTTCCTACTGTAAAATGCAATCGGATGGAGTCTTCCATCGAACTTCTGCATAAGGCGTGCCCCTATACCATCATAACTAGCGTCCGTTACCAACATGAAAGGACATTCCAATTCAGGAAACCTCAACATTGGGGGATTCAATAAGGCATCCTTAATCTTCTGAAAAGCTAATTGCTGTCCATCTCCCCATACAAACTGCACATCATCCCTCAGGACATCTGTCAAGGGAGATGCTAGAATAGAAAAACCCTTCACAAACCTACGGAAAAATCCAGCCTTGCCTAAGAATTTGTTTCTAATTCTTGGGAGTAGCAAAATCCACAGTTGCCCTAACCTTATCATCATTCAATTTAACACCCTCTTTAGAAATGACATGACCCGAATATACCATCTGCCTCTTCAAAAAATTACACTCAGCTAACTTTATCTCCAAACCCGCAAACTTAAGCCTCCTAAAAACCTCCCTAAGAACCCCTAAATGTTCCTCTACTGAATCCATGGCAACTAGAATGTCATCCATGTATAAGAAGAATTTCTTCCGTAACAAGGCATGCAAAACTGTATTCATTAGCCTAGTAAATGTCATAGGACTACCTGATAAACCAAACGGCATCCGCGTGAACTCATAATGCCCCTTCAGCAAAGAGAAAGCCATGTACTCTCGACTCTCCTTGCTAAGTGGTACTTGCAAATACCCTTGCACCAGATATATTGAAGATTAAATATTCTTGCCCCCAATCTCAACAAATAAATCTGGCAAACACGCCACAGGGTAGTGATCAGGAATGGTTTTCACGTTCAACTTCCTAAAGTCCACACAAACTCAGACTGACCCATCCTTCTTAGGCACTGCCAACAAAGGGAAATTAAAAGGCGAGGAACTGGGCCTTACAATGCCTTCCTCCTCCAACTTATTAACCTCTTGCTCTACCTGTTCTCTAATCTTAAAAGGAATCCTATATGAAGGAACAAAAATAGGCTTAGTCTTGTCCTCCAAGTGAACCTTGTGTTCTAACAAATTTATTAATCCTAACTTATCCCTTTAAGTGCGACTATGTCTGCAAACTCAGCCAGAACATCTTCCACACCCCCAACATATTCTTTATAATCAGCATTGGCTAATTGATCCCTAAAAACCTGCCTCCTAGCCTGTAAATCTGCTTCTGAAAAACTACAAAAATCCCCGACAATAGCCACGGAATTATCTTCATCAACCCAGTCAACAAAGTCGATTGCATAAGTACTCTTCTGATAATTGCGAACTGGATTGTTACAGTTTAGCAATTCCACCCAAGTATCCCCTGAACTCGACACCTTGTTTATAGAGCCCATACACACTACCCCCTTCAGCTTCTCGCTGCACCCATCCACATACACCTGTTTGGATTTATGCATTCCTTTCACTTGAACTTTCACCATAGCAACCATACCAGGACCAAGAACCACACCATCCGACAAAACCCCCTTATAACACTTCTTACCCACTGACACATGTTCAGCATCCACCCGCAAATTCTCATGTACACCTGATCCATCATCATCCACCACTACACTCACATCCGGCCCCTCATAAGGCACAAACACACCAGGTACTCCTACAGTTATACTGCACACCCCTGTATAAACCGAGATTTTTTGTCTCCGACATGCTGGATGACCCAGTAACAAAGCATTCCCCAAAGCAGCCCCTCATATAACCAGAAATGGTTTTGTAAAAGTTCTGCCCCCAAGAGATAAATCTACATCTACATATCCCAAAACCCATAACCTATTTGCTTGAACATCACTTAATGTCTCTTAAGCAGGCCTCAAAGAACGATCGGAAAACATCGATCGGAACAACTCATAATTCATGAAATTAATAGAGGCGCCTGTATCTATAAAAACCCTTACATTTATCCCATGCACCGACCCTTTTATCACTGGCTTCGGCCCTGAGGTTCCCCCAGAAGTCCTGTATCACAAGAAACACCCATCCAGTTTTCCCTTACAATGTATTGGTCTTTAGACAACGCTCGCCGATCACAAAATCCCCTCGAAAAGTCTGTGTGAGGAACTTTCTTGCCTGAGCTACCAAAAATCTGAAATGCAGGCCTACATTATCCATCAGGGATGGACAAGACCGCTAAGGATGACCATTACTCTTACAACTGCCACAATATTTAACACGGCAAAATCTCTTAATGTGTCCCTGCATATTACAATTAAAGCAACGAACCTGTGGAGCCCTAGAACTCAAGCCAACCATTGATCTTTGGCTATTCGGAACTTCAACAAAACCCTTCAGACCTCGGTTTGAATCTCTGCACCCCCACACAACCATATGCTGACCTAATGAATCTCTGATCACTATTTCCTATCCTCATTTTTGCAACTTTTCTCTTTGTAATCAAATCCGTTAAGTTATTCTTGGCTGCTCACCAAAGCAAAATTTCCCAAGTCCTGTGAAAGGACACCCCTTACAGAAAAAAACCATGAAAAAACAATTTTCCCTGAAAGAATTCCCACACAGTAAGAAAACCAGAATGTTAATTCCCTTTACTCAAACAATTAATCTCCAAAAATCAAAAGAAAGAACCAATTAAACCCACAGTTAAATCCAAAATTAATTAAACCCGCAAATAAATCCAAAATCCCATAAAAAAAAATGGGGGGACTGAGCGCACAGCTGACCGCAAAGTAGGTCAAGATGAAGTTCGCGTCTTCAAGAGAAAAAAAAAAAAACAAACACTTAATCCCCCCTTCAAGCAAAGTGAATGGGAATCTACCCTCACTCACATATAGAAAACGGGACACAAGCAAACGGACGAGAGAGAAAAGGAAAAGAATTTGTTCCCCTCTCTCCAGTGCAATGCCTCACCCCCCATCTCACCAACCCATCCAGTTTTGCCAAAACACACACACTCACAAAAAAGCACTGATCGCAAAACTTCGAAGATGCATCCGCCTCTCCCGTCGTCAAGGCAAAGATTGCCGAGTAATCTTACAGCAACAGTTTCACCCTTTGCATACACGCATGTATGTAGCCAAAATAAAACACATACGTATGTAACTATAAAAAAAATATTTTAAAAATCTAAGAAAAGTACGTACACTTTTGTAAGAAATGTTTACTCACAGTAACTCAACAAATGTCAAATAAATTATTACCCAGTAATCAAAGTCCCCAGAGATAATTAAATACTCCCTTTACTAAACCATAAATGCCGATGTGAACTGCTGATTGCTATATAAAAAAAAGAACATATAAGCCACCCCCAAAATTCAAATGTGCTGCACAGCGGAAGGCAAGAAACTCTACCGAAACTAATGACGTCACTGACACGTCACTCAGGGAATGACGTCACTACAGCCACCACCCGAAAATTAGTTGCCATGTAATGAAAAACAATCCAATCTGACATTAAAATTAAGAATCCTCTCACCAAATAAAGAGAGAGAGAAAGAAAAGGAACACTTGCATGTTTTTGCGTGTTTTACCACAGAGAAGTGGTCAGGCTCCTGCAACTAAATACACTGCCCACACTACACATACCCAAACATTCCCCAATATGAACTAAAGCCCATAAATACCTATAAACACACTCAAACCTTGCGCCCCGTGACGTATCATTAAACACACACACAGACACTCACGCTCGAGAAAGACTGACTCGAGTGTGTTTCACAACAGCTTCCTAACGTGAATTGCTGAACCATCAAAAACCTATTCTGAGATGCCAGTACCACTATTAATAAGATATGTATCTTCAGAAGCGTAATCTATACCCTATCTATTTATCTACTTAACAATCTATTCATGTATAACACTGCTGCCAACCACTGTTAAAGACCCTATACCTAGGTCAGATAGGGTCATAATCTCTTACTGTATCAGTTTTAAGAACAGCACCATATTAACTTACATCCCTAAGATTCTGTGGTAGTGGTGACCAGCCCTGGGTCAGCAGATTCCCTCTCCCTTGTCGACTCTTCTCACTGAATCTATCCTCAAACAAAGGCCTACTGGAATTAAACACCCGGATAGATAGACAGAGAGATGCATGCAGGGTAATAAAGTTGAAGAAGCGTTCAAAAGTGAGGCCATAGGGTCGAGATTGAGTGATCGCTGATCCGTGATTATCTCTCAGTCCTTTTTAATGCTTGTCGTAGAAGTATGTTGTCTACGGTAGGAATTCCAGGACCCCTGGGAGATGTACTTAATGTTTGTTTGTCTGATTAAGAAAGATTCTATCACTTGGCCTTTAAAGTGACTTCTACTTTAATACGTGATAGATTCCAGGTGACTTGAGGATGCAGATTGTTTATGATAAAAGAGTTTTGATTTGCGTACCTGACGACATGTTTATGTTGAATCTCTGGGGAAAAAGATTAACTTGTAAATCTTGTATAAGGTTTGTAACAGTCGAGACAGGATTTTGAAGGAAAGTCTTTTAAAATCACCCCACCTAGATTTCCAGAAAGTAAGAATTTTGTCTACATATCTCATCTAAACCATCCTCTTAGAGTTTATGGGTTTTATTATCACTACTATGTGTTCATTAGTAAGAACTATACTTAGAGAGTTTTTCATAAGATATTCCCTTAATATGCTCGTAGCTGGATCAAAACTTGCAGACGACTATGGGGTACAGAACCTTGCCAAGGATAAAGAAGAAATTTGAATAAAGCGGATCCTATTGTCGTGGAGTTTCCGAATGTGTTGGATGATCATTATTCAAATTTTTTTATGGTCATTCCCAAAAGATAATCAAGCTATGGTGCCATGGATTTATACTAATATCTATGGTAAGAAATTTAATGGAATTCGCTTTATCCGAAAATGTAAGATATAAGACAGCTGAAGACCAACCAGGCAACAGTATTCAAAACACGGCAGAATAAATAAATGAGCAAATTTCCCCAAGATTGACAGGTTCTCTAAAATCTTGAAAGACTTCCTCGGTATACCATTTTTGTAGTCAAGTAGTTGAAGAATAGGTTTACCGGATATTTTTCTCAAAAAGTAAATTTGTAGTAAAAAATTTACAGATTCTTAAAAAAGAGTTTCATGCATTTAAAGAAACATTGTTAATGGAAAGATTTGCGTAGGATGGATCCAGTGCCCGTGACCTGTTAACTCGGCGTTTTGTTTGGTTTAACTTTATTCCACACAATTTGCACCATACACTAATTTTAGCTAAATCTCTGTTAAGAAAATATGCAACCTCAATTCTACATTCAGGAGGTGAGAGCAGTAGAAGCAACGTAGTATTATCTGCTTAAGCAACCAGCTTCTCCTATCATATATCATGTGTATATAAGATATATAGTAGTGGATTACGAGCATTTCCTGAAGAACGCTAGAGATTATATTCCAGTAATCAATATAGTGTCCATCAACAACTACTACTGCAATCTGTTGTTAAGAATCCATTGACAATACTGAGACATCTTTTCCACTCGAGTGAAAAAACTATCGCGTCGCTATTAACACAAAAGCAGCATGAAAGCCAAGAACAATCATGCAATCTTCAGATCAAAACTTGGGGTTTCTGCAAGTCCGCAACACTAGAAATTGAAAGTAGTGCATGACTCACTTGCAGATCCATGCGGAAGCTAAACTGTATGCTAGGGACCAGATGATTATTATTTTAACATAGGCATTCAGACGTTTTGCCAACTAGTTCTGTTCGATCTTTTATCATCATGTTGGTTTCTTTGCACTTCACGATTATTTCGTATTATGTGACCCTGAGGAGATGTAATGACATGGAAGCGCTTGGTTAGCTCTTCTTTTCTCCTTTATATATGTATGTATATAACTGACCATAAACGATTCCTTTAAAAATACTCTTTAAAAATCAGATAAGGGAGCTGATGCTCTCACTGTGATATTGCTGTCCACCAGGAGCCACTGAGATTTGCTAAAAATCTTTTTTGAAGTCTCAGTTACGGAATCCATTTCAGCTGGACTTTTTCGTGCGAGGGCCTAGATACTAGGGAGAGATAGTCTGTCTCAAATCGTAGACTGACCTGAGTAAATTGAGATGAGTTTAAACAATGCATAAGGTATTTTCTGGATGCTGAAATAGAATTTTCCATTCTAAGTCACATAAATATGTATGTCTTATCTCAGTGCTTGATGCTGTAGACTAACACCCTCTGAATTCCAATTTCAGTCTATTCTTGGCGTTATTTGTGGACGAAATATTGAGGAAAGGTGGTCATCTCACCTTGGAAGTTTTTGTGACTATACGGGAAACGGATTGTAAATAGTGGTATGTGACAAAAAAGCTCTTGAACTGTCTCTAGACAAAAATATTATCACTTGTCATCTTTGCAGTAGATTTTATATCGTATTTCCGTAAGTACTTTTACACTATGAATATATATTATTTTTTGTATTTTTTTATTTGTACATTAAATTGTACAACTTTTTCTTACGAATTGCATTAGTTAATGGGGGTGCCGTGTTCTAATTTTGCCAAAAGTATATCAACACTATATATTGTATACTGGACAATCATTCATCCATTTTTTCATTCAACTATCCATCTTACAAATCCATTGATATCTGAGGTCATCTGATGGAACCTGGATAGGATTCGGAATTCGGCGCAAAGGTGTATAAGTCAGCGACCATTATTATTATTATTATTATTATTATTATTATTATTATTATTATTATTATTATTATTATTATTATTACTATTATTATTATTATTGATGACGGACTCTACTGTGATGAAACCAGTAGTATATGATGTAATGATAATATATGTTATAATTGTAATTATGAAAGTTAATTACAAAAGATGGGCAATTTTGGTCATTATTGTGCCAGTCATTATTCTACCTACTTTTTGTAAATGAATTCAGTTGTAACTAACACTTCAGTCAATAGGTAAAATTAATTTCCTAAATCGTTCAGTAGAAAATTGACAAAGCTGCAGGAGTTGTGGACTTCTAGGGCACCTGAGGCTGCCTCCATACAATCTATTATTCGGCAGGAGCTGGCTCTAGTTCATGGTGCAAAAAGGCGAGGATGTTCACAAAGACAGTAGATGCAGCTATCAGCTTGCTAGCGTCGAGTCTTCAAGTTGTAAACCTAAACATTATGTAACCTCAATGATTTATGAGCTTTTGGGGGTACACTCGTGCTAATTAATGGTATTTTCATTTTTTGTTAAGTTTTTATATTATTAGGTACCATGGTATGTTCTTGCTGTACTTATCGACATACATACATGCGTTTAGTTAAAGAGCTATGCCAATTAATGCGTACAAAATAATAATGTGCATGGCCCTACTAATCATAACGTTTCCGTGAACTTTATAGATTTAGTGCTGCAGATTTTCCACTACTGTTATTCAAGGAAAACCTTAATGGTTATTATATGCTGAAAAAATAATTTCTGAAACATGTACGTTTGATTAAGCCTTCAGCGATTGTTTCCACATATACTTCATCTTAAACATTTCATAAAGAATCCTCCTGACTACAAGTTTTGCAATAAACTTTACAAGTGATTATTATTGGTAACGCTCTACTGATGACAATTTCCTTGAAATAACATTAATGTGCCACGCAAAATGTTTCAGAGATGAATTTTAAGTCTTGAAAATACAAGGGGAATTGAGCGGTTACCCAATGCACTCTTTTTCCATGAACGCAGAATTGGCCATCTTCTTTTCTTTTTTATGCTTCATAGACCTATACTTTATTTTGTTATCTGAATAAAACCATACTTGGAGCTCCAATTAATTTTTTATATTATCATTCACCCAAAAAACAACGTACTTCACAAACTTCGAAGGTAACGTTTCATTGTATATCTCTTTTTGATGTTTAAGGGGCAACTGACAGAAAATGCAGTTTACAAATAAGTATTGCCATCCCCTGCTCTGATATAGGCTGTGAAATTATCTACCAGACCATTTACATATATACTGTACACACACACATTGTACAGTGTATATAGCCTACATTGTGTATACGCACACACACACATTTATATATTATATATGAAATTTTATCACACTGTGATTTATATATTAATTATTGTTACAAATGTCGCTTATATAAATTACACGTTTGGAATATCTGATGGGGAGCCACCGAAGGAATTTATAAGTGATAAAATGGACTGGTACTGCCGAGTCTCGAACCCACGACACAGATTTATCCAACGACCTCCAGTCAACGTTCTACCCACTGAGCTATCTCTTGGGTCTGAAACTCGGCAGTACCCGTCCATTTATCACTTATAAATCCTCTCTTCAGTGGTAATTCTCACCGGGATATTCTGGAGGTAGCGTGAAATTGACATTAAACGACATTTAGAATTTCATGATTATATATATATATACATATATATATATATATATATATATATATATATATATATATATATATATATATATATATAATAAACTTTTTCCAGATTTTGCAAGATAGGCACCATTTTACGGTTGGCAATTCTAGGTGGTTTCGAGAATTAATGGTATCAGCTCAATCTGCCAGCTCTTCCAGCTGTCTCTGCGAACGTTCCAATTGGAATCCTTGCATTTTAGATTGAAGGTTAACTCTGCATCTGCGGAATCGCCCCCTGAGTGGACGCAGCCAAGTGATATAAAGGTGAAATTCCTTGAATGGAAAATAACCTTTTGACAAGCCGACTGCTGTTACATCCACGCAACAATTGATTTCATCAATTGGGATAAATGTTGCGGCAATTGGTAAATTAGTAACAGGTATTTTATTTATTATGATCGTCCCCTTATCTCTCTCTCTCTCTCTCTCTCTCTCATGGTCTCGTTGCTTGAGATCTTGAGCGAATTTTTCCAGCAATAGTTTATTTATCGTGTAATCACTCAACACCTGGATAGCATCAGTTTATGAGGGTAACAGATGTAAATTGAAGAAAATGATAACGGTGGAATAATAAAAATTTATTGTGTTACACCTAAAATTGAAAAGTTATTTTTTGTTATTAGTGCTTTCATTTATTGTATTGTTGAAGTTATATTTGGAGCAGTTTTCGTGCCCATATGCATACAATATTTATATTGCTGTTTCACTTAAAACGAATATTGAAATCATTTTGCGCTGGAGACGAAGAGACCAGATGGGTAAGTCCACCATTAGACAACGACGACGCCCCTTCAGGTAAAGTAGGCCAGACCCCTCTTTTGTGAAGAAAAAGAATCTGGGGCACGACCAGGGAATGTCAGAGTGAAAGAGCGAGCAAAAGCTCTGAGGGGAAAGCAGTGTCCAGTCTAAAGCTGCTGTGCTGATGCCAGTGGAAGCACGAGATGGCTGCCCCCGCCCACGCACTTGGTACAGCTAAGGGAGGAATTCAAAGCACAAAGCAACACCTAAGGTCATTCGCCACGACAACGAAAATACGCTACTCAGTATGGCCATCCTACTTTTTCATTGGAAATAAATTCATAGTTCGGCTGCGGCTGAAGTAGATCTTTACATATTAAACATCAAGTTAGAATGTCTTCAGTTTGTTTTCCTTTGAAAAGGGTAACTTTTTAGATTTACTGTAATGATCCTCCTGTTCTGCTTAAGAAAATTGTCAAGAAAGAAAATTTACAAAGTCATTGATAATACAAGTAGCCACTTTCTTTTGTAAGTTACTTAATATATCTTCTTGGGTGGTTGCCAGTTGAGAACCTCGTTTCCTGAAAACGCCCTTTTCTTTCGTAATACCACTCGGGAAGAAGAGAATCCGTCTGCTTTTTTGAAGGATGATAATCACTGAGGAGAAATGCTTCACGATTGACCAAATCAATGTTTCCAGGGTCTTAAACCCTATTCTTTTCTGCTATCAGTTGCTTATTCTCTACCTGTGATTAGATTTATTAGCATAGGGGAGAATCGAAACTGATAGTTCTTTTTCGAAGGAAATAGAAATTTGACGCATTTTTAATGCTATGGTGTTCGTCTCAACTCTGTTCTTGGTGATTTTGAAGACTATTCTGACCTCTAGTGCTTACTCGTCTTATCTGTTATTTATACTTGAAACGAAGCCTGAAATTCTTGCTAACGGGCGTCAGGGTACTATTTAAATGCAAAACTAGTATTTGTCTTTGTATACTGTAAGTTGTCCGTATTTTTAGTATTTTCTTTTCTTAATTGGAATTGGTTTTTCACTTGTTTTTCAGTTGTTTTCATTTGAAATTTATGTTTTCCAGTTAATCAGTTTACCCGTGAATGCTCGTATTTGGACGGGGAGCATTATTCTTGACATTGATGATGGGGGACCTACTGAGCTTTTACTTAATGATCTTCTAAGAGTATTACTTAGTAGAGAATTCAGAGAAAAGTGTCATACCATACTCTGGCCTCGCATTTCAGGGATATAACGAAGTCATACGCTACTAGTAGAACAGGTAACTGATTATCGATTTAGTAGGATACGCTACTAGTAGAACAGGTAACTGATTATCGATTTAGTAGTTTCCAGAAGAGAACAGTTTCGGCATTCGGCCATTTGATCTTCAAACCTTAGCGACATCGTGTGTGTTGGTGCTGTCGGGACGCTCCAGCTTCTCTCGCATTTGTCTTACTTCGATAAATGGCAAGACCAAATCCTATATAGATTTTCGAAGTTTCTTGTATTATATGTATTATTTCGAACAAATTTTGTTTCTTAGATGTCGTTTTTCTATGTTTATGCAAAAACATCCCTGAGAAGACTGATCGTTTTACTTTGGGGTGATGACTGGAAAAATTGTGAATGAAAGCATTCACTGCTGTTGGTTTCCGATGTAATTTAAATTTAAAACCGTTGTCGGTTCTCATAACGACTGTGTTCAGAAATGGCGGGGTTTTATTCTGTTCCACTTCCAGTTTGAATTTTATGGATGGAACCAGGTCACTCAAAGGTTTTAAAAACTTCAAGGGGTCACGATCTAGAGGCCACAGGCATATTATGTCGTCGATGTATCTGTACCAAGTCAAAGTAAACGTAATGACATTAGGTAGGTATCTGATTTCATAAAATTCCATGTATATATTTATTGAAAAACTCTATGTTCTATTGTTCAAGCTTAGGAATGAAGTAATTTTGTAGCATTTCTAAATAGTTATCACCGTTAACAACACGTCATTCAGAAAAGAATGTCCCTATAAAGCACACCAGACATTAATTTTGAGAGAATCTCTTTCATGGTCAGCATATGCACGTGGCTTTTCAGTTCCCCAAATACGCCAGTTGTATCTGTTGACCTTGCCACTAATGTGGAATGTTGCTTCTTCAAAGAACATTAAATTGTTAAAAATACAGAATTAGTATGTTATTTCATTGAATTGATGACAGAAATTAAGTCGGGTATGGTAATCCTCTCCCAACAACATTTGATGCATTTGGATTCTGTACGCTTTCATTTGAATTTTTTCCGCAGAATCTTATGCACAGTAGATTTCGAAAGCCTCATCTCCAGAGATGCTCGTCTTAGACTCTTTCTCGGACTTCTTTCAAAGGATTGTTCTGCAGATGCTACACTTCCTTCATCAACACATGGTCTACCATGTCTTATTATTACAAAACTCAACAAAAATTCTTATAGTATGTGGCACTAGTAAGTCTTCTCTGGAGGTTTGGTGTTGGAAATCATATCGGTAGTAAATGAAAGTTCGAGAAGAGTTTCAACTGTTTTCTAACGCTTCTGTTCGTGGAAATTAGTGGCTTTGAGTTTTAAATAAGTCATGCATTGGAAGTTACAGAAAAAATCTGCGGGTACACTTTGCTTTTCATATCGTCAACTTGGGTAAATATTTTTAAACAAATAACACCTGCATGCTTAATTTTTCTAGTCATTAATAAGCTTGCTCATGTAATTGTCCCGTCTAGGGGGAAACAGAGTTTTGCCTCAAGTTCTAAAAAATATCAGTATTTTAAATATTTTACGGGGACATCAAGTACACTGTAGACGATTGTCGGGGAATAATTGTGGGGAAGACCAGCATATGTGGCATAGGATGAAAGAATGGGCTGCGGCTGTTGGGTAGATTGGAGGAATTTCCGATTGGATATGGGACTGTGAGGTCAGAAACTGATCCTGATCTAGTGACTGTCATGCATTGGAAATGAATGCTGGAAGGCTATTGACTCTGTGTATGTGAGTGTTTGCAAAAAGATAATTGTGTTCATTGTCTCCTAGCATCTTATACTCGTTTGCCTAAAGAACCTCGTTATTCAGGTGTCGGGCCATATGCAGCACTTCCATGCAGGTTAATTATTATCGGATGTGAACTTGCATGTGAACCTGAAATAACAAAATATCAAAACTAATGTCGTTGATCCCGTGTCAGTTTTGTATGGGGAGTGAACCTCATCGGACGAAGGTTCTGGTTATGCGATAATGAATTTAGCGGGACACACACACACGCACACAGTCCCTTTACTCATATAGTTCCGATCGCAACAGCCGTTTTCCCTTTGTGTGTGTATCATATAAAACCTCCGAATAGAGACTTTGAGTGAACGTCAGCTCAGAGTCAAATACCTTGCTGAATCATCACGCATTGAATTTGTATATTCAATAAAAGAATAATTCCTGGCGTCATGAATAGCGGTGTCAGTTCGTCTTGAGCATTATGATCGTTCTGTTATGCCAATAACGGTTTTCTTGTTTAGCATTGACCTATCTAGTTAAGGCATATATTAGCCATTAACATCTATTTCATTTTATATACTGTGAGTAATCCCAAACGCAGTTTTGCATCTCAGATTTCATATTTTATAAAAGTGCTAAGAGTATTGAGAAATAAAAAAATAGTGTCATCTCTACGCATTAAATCTCTCGAGGTAGGCTATGAGGTATAATTAGATTGAATTCTTAACAGCAGAGGATGTCCTGTGTTCGCTCTGCTTTGAATTAAAAGTCTTTAGCGTAGCATCATATCCTTGAGAAGGGTGGTCGGTCGTTAGATCTCACGTTTACTTCATTAATCCCAGGAGCTTTAGCTGCTTGTGTTCAATTAATTACTAGTGTTTCCAAGTTTTAATTTCGGCAGTCCATATATAAACATATTTTTGGACCTTCATTTTCATAGTATTTTTCCGCTTATGAATCTTATTTTTTAAATGAAGTTTCATAAATAGATAATTTCTGTTTTACGAAAATAGGGCTGTACTTGATTATAGCCGTGGAAGAATTTTACTCCCAAGATGTTGAAATATGTAAGTCATGGTTTGCTTAGATCAAGAAACTGTTGCATTGATGAACCTTTCAAGGCGCTTATGTCCTTTTTTTCCTGCCGTTGCCACAGCGGTAACTCATCTATCATTTGCTGTGTAGCCGATGGTTGGCCTTCCTTCACTTTCAGCAGATGATCTATTAGGAATCTTTCAGAAGCCATTAAATCCCATTCAGTGGGGTGACAGTTGGAGAAGTTCAAAGAAGGATAAAGTAATGCGTTTTGAGATGGTTTGGTCATGTGGAAATAATGGAGGGCGATAAACTGATGAACAGAGTGCATATTGAAGTGTTAGTAGGTAGGAGGATAGGGAAATCCGGAACCGCTGTACAAACAGTGAAAAGTTATAGGAAGGGAAGCCCCCTAATAGCCAAGAAACGCTAGAGGTAGTTCAAGGTAAAGGTGAATATTTCAGCGAGTGTAGGGCTTCTGATGCACTGTTAATGAGCCTTCTCTGTAAGTTTTATCAAGTGAGTAACGGTGTGAGGGTTTGATGTACTGTGGTTCATCCGTGATTCAGCAGTTAAAGCATAGATAGGGGAGTGACAGTTGGGTAATTTTTGCTCTACGATCACCCCTTGTTGGGGGAAACGGTTTAATTGAACACACACACACACACACATATATATATGTATTTGTGTAAGTGTGGGATAATTTAACCATCTATATATATATATATATATATATATATATATATATATATATATATATATATATATATATATATATATATATATAACATTACAGGAAGTTTTTTTTTTTGTTCCAGTACCACGTTACTTTAATCAATAGTGCCTTGCAATGAAACCCTTGGAAGACAGAAAACAGAAAAAAAGAACAAATAATAAGTGGTAGGTCGCCAAGTGAAGATTCTGCTTCTTAACACTAGTTTATTGGTAAATTGAGGCGACAGACCTCACTATAATGTAAATGTACAATAAATCACCTGAATTGGAAAGTAGCACCAGTCAAGATGTACATAAATGGACCATATACAAAAGGTAATTGAATTCAGCAATGCAGTTGTGTCAGCTTGGGTAGGGCGGATTCCTCTGACAAATCGGGATGGCAGGAAAAACATCTACTTGGTAAAAAGACTTTGACAACACTCCTGGAAGTGAAATAATGGGTTGTGTTACTCTCATCACTTCTGGCAAGGGTATTGAATTGATCTAATCAGTTCTAGCAAGGGAATGGCGTTACTCTGTGCACTTCTAGCAAGGAACACTGGCATGGATAAGTGCACTGTTGCAAAGTCAAAGAAAAAAGGGATTGAATTGTGTGTGAGAGAGAAATATCGAGTCAGAGGAAAAGTACACTGGCTTAAAACTAACCCTCGAATCCCAGGACGTACCATAATTTGCTTCTTTGTGGTGCTTGGATAGAAGATTCTCCAAGTGAGGTAGATCTGGACTACCGTATCTTGTGACGACGTCTGGCTCAAAGGTCAAAGTCCTCCAAGTGTGTGGGAAAATGAGTGCCTGCCTGGCATAAGGCTCGATACTCCAAGTGGCAAAGCCTTCGGCTGACCGGAACAGACTAATTAATGACCTCTGTTGACTTGCCCTTTTTAAGGCAGATAATGTGCTCTGGTCATGACTTCAGGTGCATACCTGCAGATTAGAGGGAAAGATTCTTCGCCAGTAAATTGAAAAAGATAGTCGGGGAGGGGGGCGTTAATTAGGTTTGGGGCTTAGCTAGGAGGGAACAGTGATTATCGTGTGGATGTCTCCCTCGAGAGATAAATGACCGTCCTAACGACTAAGCTTCTGTGCCAACCCTAAATCCTACCTCCTCACTTCATATACTGTGGGCCTAACTGGTACCCCTACTAAATAAGAATATTTTCTGAATTATTAAAGAAATAAGCGATATGGTATGTAGAGAACAGTAATATATATATATATATATATATATATATATATATATATATATATATATGCTATGTGTGTGTGTGTGTGTGTGTGTGTGTGTGTGTGTGTGTGTGTCTTTCTTTTCCACTCTTTTAGTTCTCGATCCTTTTCTGTCACTCAGGGGTAATCTAATAGCTCCTGCGTCTATAGTAATTTTTTGGACTTTGATTAGCGTTATCCTTCTTTATTTTCTCTTTTCTGTTATCTATGGTTTTCTAGGATACTCGTCAATTTTTCATCTTTCATGCCTTGTTTTCCATTTCCATAGTTCTTTTTGATTTCTTTCCCTCCCATAATACGTTCTGTCTCCTGTCGTATCTCCGTTATATACTTCCAGTTTGTCTCATACTTCTCTTATATTTCATCTTTTTATCTCTTATATAAATTCATCTATACATTACTTATATAATTTTCTCTTTCTCTAGCAAGTTTTTTTTGTAACATTGCTTTCTTGGATACTCCTCAAGTACTGTGTTCTTGTACCTTTCATTCTTGTTTTCATTTTAGGGATTTCAGGTATTTCAGTCAAAGTAAGTATCGCCATACATAGATATATACATGAGAAACGTGTCTGCTATCTTGTCAGTGTGGAAATCATACTTGCTTTGTATTAAAAAAAAACAATCTGCCTGAATGTAAACTTCTGCGCCAAAATTTGTAGTTTGTGCCTAACTCTCACCTTAGTTACTTTTTGGTTGTTGTTAAGAGATTAGAATATCACATTTGCTATGCTTATTCCTCTAATGTAACCTTTTCAAATGACATCGAGGTTAGTAACTCTGTGACCTTGACCATGATCATTACCATGCTGAAAATAGCTGACTTCAGAGACGTTTATGTTTCAGAAATACATCGTCTCTGGAGTTATTCCCTTTGCATGAACCTTGGTGGTGTCTTTTTAAGATAGTTATGAATTAGAGTCCATCGAAGATCAGCATACGCTCAGAATACTTGTTCTCTCGATTCTCGTACTTTTTGCCTTTAGGTTATCCTTAACTAAAGCCATATTGTTAACTAAAAATAAGGAAACTGCATGAGTGAGTGACAGTGCCTTAAGTTTATTTCATATGTGATTTGGGAATAGTGATAGTTTACCACACCTGATGGGAGGCTTAAGATGAAAACTTCAGCTTCATCTCAATATCAAGAAAAAGCTATTGCCTCACTTTGGGATTTAAGTCTAGTTGCTTGCGGAGCCTATTATTTATAGTTGTTTTCTGATATTAAGGTGAAGAAAATTTAAAATTAAGAAACGGTTACTATAAATATTGGGATAAAGGTGAAGATATTTATTCAAGGAAGATTGTTCCGTAGCTGGGCATGAAATAAACAGTATGAATCGTAATAATTAATAAATATGAGAGATTCGTGCACATTTGGCAATTGAAAACCGCTTGGGTAAAAGAACTTTAAAATTTGAAGATCGGAGATCCACCAAGAACTATTGTTACATGGATACGTTGTATATATTGTTTGTGTTGTTAAACTTTTTTAATGGCAATGGACTAGAGGAATCGTTATGGAACCATTTCATTTTAAAGATGCAGCATCTATTCAGATGAATTATTACTCTGATCTCGTTCTTTATATTATATATATATATATATATATATATATATATATATATATATATATATATATATATATATATATATATATATATATACACACATAATAAATCCACACACAATGATATGCTTTCATTTATCTTTCATACATACCCCGTTACTTTTGAATTCGGCAGAGTTCAGTAGCATTGTTCTTAAGTAACAGCGGAACCGGAAATTATTAGCCTAATTTTCGCTGGTACGGCTGTAAATGAGTGACAGCATTTTATGAGATCGACAGATCTCGTATCGTACTACATGTCCAAACTGCAGGGCATGAAAATCTCCACAAATTGCCGCCATCATCTTTTCATGTCGTTTAGGAAGTTAACTACGACTTAATCGCTCCTGTGTGGTAATGTATATGTACTTGGATCGTATCTATAATAGGATTCACATAACATAGTTCATTTCATTGCTTCCAGGGTTATTATCTGTCCAATGCTCCTTATTCCTTCCCAGTTATGTTTGACAATAAATTGTTTTTTAAATCTGTGATGCTGGAACCGACTGTTTGAGCAATTACAGATGAGAGTATATAATATTTATCTGCATTAATAAGTTTGTTTATTAAATATATATTTATTGCTACTTGTAGGTATTCATTTACTTTTTGTTTGGTTTTATATTTTTCCAGAATGAATTTTAGCTCCCGCTGGTTTTGTCTCCAAATTTTTTTGTTGGGATGGATGCTGTTTTTTATCATCATTAACTATAACGATGCAGTGAAGTAAAATTTTACAGCTATTATTATTCTTTATTGATATAACAAAATGTCGAACATTTAATGTGCACAGCCAGGTCATATTGCAACATATCTTGTTCATGATATAAACATTTGCTAACCTTACATGATGAAATGAATATACGCAGTTTATCTGCATCATTCACTAGTAAACACATACCACTAAACTTTGTGTGTGTGTGTGTGTGTATGTATTTGTGTGTTTGCGCGTGCGAGATAAAAGAAATCGGTCTCTCTTAATCTCAGTTTTATACGTTTTTATAATGTTTCTCTTGGTTATTTTTGAAAGAATGAGGCATCACAAAAACACCTTGCAGTTATAGCGTCAATTACCATTTCTCTCGTTCTATCAGAGCTGGTAAAGGACTTATGATAGTTTAGTCGTAGAATGGTTATTTTTGTTTATTCAGGATGTGCCATCATCAGTTTGGGTAACTGCACATAGCAGTGGATAGTTTTGGAGTAATCAGCTATGCAAGACGTTGGATACCAAATGCTGTGAATCATGGTTTTTGTATTTAGGTGGAGAGACTCTAAAAACGTTAAAGTGGTGCTGTTATTTATAGTTGTCACTGATAATTGGTAGGTTGCAGAGAATACCTGTCGATGGTCTCTAGTGACCACATGAATTTAATCTTCGGTGTCTTCTGCTTAGTGTTCTTGGTCCACTGCTATTTATGTTATATTCGCTCAAAATGTGTTTTGGCCTTGAGGCCAAGATTGTTCCTTATGCAGGTGATGTTGCTCGGTTTGCATCAATCTTCTCTCATGAATGTAGGCCATAGCTGCTAAAAAGCGAGTAAATGGTGGATATTAGAAGGGGGTGAGGGAAAGAAGCTGAACCTAACGGAGCTCAAAGTATGATTGTTAGTGAGTCTAAGACACTCGATACCTTAACCCCCTCCCCCTCATCTTGTCATTGATATTGTTTCCTTAGAATTTAGAATTCTAGATGTTATTATTATTACAGATTCACTTTTGGGAAATATGTCCGTTGTATATCTTCAGTTGCGCAACACTTCAATATACTGAGGAAATCTTTCAAGATTTTTGGAGACCTGTTTGTCCTAAGGAAATGTTTGTATTCGTTTATTCTGCCATGTTTTGAACATGGTTCCCTGTTGTTCATTAGCAACGGTCTTGCATTTTGAATTTTTGAATAAAAACGTAAATCGTGCTTAATTTCCTTTAACCAGATCCAAGTATTGATCCCTGGTTTGCATCTTCAAGTACTGAACTAAAACTTAAGCTCTATTAAATTTCTTACTCAGGTTCTAAGTATGAATCCCTTGTACCGCCATTCATACTTTAAAAAAAATGTTCATAGTTCTGATCACCCTTTGCCTTCAGATTCCGTGCACCACAGAATACTGAATACTGTATGCAGTTAGCGTAGAGAGTCTTACCTTCTTGTGAGTTTCAGTACAACACCGTTTTGTAAATTTATGTACCATCTGTGACCAAATTATGGAGTGATTTTCCTAGTCATGAAGTTGAAACATGGAACTTTTGAAGTTCAGACTCGCTGCAAATGTTTTTATGGTTGAGCAGGCTCACGTAACTCATTTTTAAAAATTTATTTGCGCTATCTTATATTTATTTATTATTTATTTATTTTATTTTTTTTGCATACTTCATTTTTCTGTCTTACTTTTTCCGTATTGGGTTGCTTTTTTCTGTTGAGGCCTT
This sequence comes from Macrobrachium rosenbergii, assembly GCF_040412425.1. Lineage (NCBI taxonomy): Eukaryota > Metazoa > Arthropoda > Malacostraca > Decapoda > Palaemonidae > Macrobrachium > Macrobrachium rosenbergii. The sequence continues at coordinate 54,248,224 of NC_089796.1, forward strand.
TAGGCTTGTAGTAATCCGGTATTCCAATTACTGTTGCTGCTTGACCAATAATAATAATAATGTTGAAAGCTATGATTTTACTAACGATGCAATTAAAACGTCAGAATGTTGTCTTCAGTTTGAGAGCATCATGTAACCAATTAGGGGATGAGGCACACAAATTTATTCTTGTCTGTGTGCATTTTATATACATGTACATGTACATACATACATATATATATATATATATATATATATATATATATATATATATATATATATATATATATATTATATATATATATATATATATATATATATATATATATATATTATGCCCTATACATATATATATACATATAAAGTTCAGAGAGGGTCATAATCTCTTACTACATCTCAGACAAAGGCCTACTGGAATAAAATGCCGAGATACAAATCTAGACTTTATTTGCAAATTTAACGAAAGGATTTCAGCAAAAGCTAAGGTCATGAAATGGAGTGATTCACACCCCTAAAAATGGAAATCACAACTAGAGGAAATTCCGACTCACAATCAATTGAATTAATGATTCTAGACCAACCAGTACGAGTGACTAACACCCTGGTCACCAAACAAAATAAGGTCATCGTTATTAGTGCACACATGCAGCACTCACTTAATAACCCCTCCCTGGAAGTGTGACGACACCTGTTCAATGTTCGAAGGATCACAACGCTTCCATCAATCTGTCACATTGTCTCCTTGCATTTTGGCCACGATCAGAAGGCACAAATTAGCGCGTCAGATACCCGCTGTATCTAACTATGGAAACCTCCAACGTCAACATAAATCCCACCAGCACAAAATATACCTTTCACAGGCCAGCACATTGTTCGCTACAAGACTTAATAAAAGCTTGGGCCACCTAACCCAGGGCGGCCCTGCCCAGGTACAAAAAAATATCCATAACGAAAGTTCAGTAGCGGCCAGCTCCAAAAATCAGAGCAAACAATATGCACTAGATACGAAAGTTACTTATCTTGTATGCACGATTGTTATTCCAATAAACAGTTATTATAGAATGCATCACTTCACATCTTGCATTCTTGATGATCTAAATATTCTGGATGGCTTGCGACTGTACAGGCCCATGTTTCTCTTCACATCTGGAGTTCTTGACGATCCAACTATCCTGAATGCTAACTGCTGTAGCATTAAGTTTGGTTAGCCAACCCCATAACAGATCAGACAGATTCCGTCCGATATTCAACTCACCCCCAAAAAAAAATTCGTAATCAACAGAACTTTATTCTGAAACTCTGTACTCAAAGATATTGCATCAGACGACAACTACACATCTTAATATTCTTGCATAACAACACCCGGGCCTAAACTCACTATGAAATTAGCCCATGCCACGACTCCCAAAGTTATGGGAATACAAGACTTAGTACAAAAAACAAAGGAAAGAATCTATAAGATACCCGATCTCTAAACGGGAAAGAAAGAAAACAAAAAGAAATCCATATATCTATAAAACCCTATGGTATTCTGCACTTAATTTTAACTAAGTATCATAGCACACAAAAGCAAAAAACTGAACTCGGACAATTGAAGATTTGTATAACTCTACGGACCAACGTCCTCCCTAGTTAAAGCAACTACAAGTCACGCCCCATTTAAAACCCATTGAAAAGAGAAGAGAGAGAGAGAGAGGAAAGAACAAAAATTATCATAACCATTAACCTGTCTTTTTAATTTTAGACATGTGTGTCAACTGAGACACACCCGTATTCTCATCTAGAACAACAAATCTATTCGCCATCTTTACTTCTACAACACGAAAAGGACCTTCAAATTTAGGACCTAGCTTATGGTTCAACTGATTCCTGACATTTATTTTCACAAAAACCCTATCTCCCACAGCAACTTTAATTCTATCCAGCTTTACATTGCTTCTCTCCACCATATCCTGCGTTTTCATTTCAAGATTCCTAGCAAGACGCACATATCTCTCTTTTGCCGTGGAAACAAGCGCCCTTACAGTCTCATCCCCTGATGGAATAGGCAACAAATCGAACACATCCCGCGCTGGCTAACCAAACAGTGCTTCATTGTGAGACATTCCAATGGTATCACTAACCATGGAATTAATGCTATGGTGCACCTGTGAAATATATTGATCGCAATTTACATCATTCCCCCTTACAGTCATCCTGAGAGCTTCAATAACCTTCCTATTTGCTCGTTCACACAGCCCATTAGCTTGTGGTCTATAGGGAATAATAGTGACTTTCCGAATGCTCATTACATCTGCAAGACGCTCTAACGTCTTGTTCACAAATTCTCTCCCATTATCTGTAATCAGCACCCCAGGAACCCCATTAAAGAATGTGACTGCCACCTCTTCTGCTGTTTTATGCTTCAACGGAACAATCTCTACAAACCTAGTTAATTCGTCAACAACCGCCAACAGGTGCCTATGGCCATAACTAGATTCACTGAAATTGGATAACAGGTCCATATGGACCCTAGGGAATGGTCTACTGGGAATAAGAAATGAACCCAATTTACAAGAAACGACCCTCGATGGCTTACACGCATTACAAACTGAACAACCTCTCACATATTCTTCCAAAAAAACTGTCCCCGTATATTCTGATACGTCTTCTCAATACCCAAATGCGAACTGCCAGACCTACAGTGAACAATATCCAGAATCGTAGGCACTAAACTCCTAGGAACAACTATTTGCGGCGCATCACCCTTATTCTCACTATTCCTCAGTCTGTACCTAATCTTCCTAACTAACAAATTACCCTCTAATTCAAGCCCTGTAAAAGGCAACTTATAACCCTTCCTAAATAATTCCCCTCTAAGAAACGCTTTTGCGTCTGCCAAAATCTCATCCTCATCCTGCTTAGTTCTACTAAATTAATATCCCAATCTATGCAGTCTCCAGATACATAACATACATGAGTACCATCTGCATCAGAAAGACTTCTACTAAGTGCGTCCGCTACAACATATGTCTACCCTTTATATACCTAATCGTGGCATCAAAACCCCTGATTGTCAGATACCACCCAGCCCTTTTACGGGAAAGATCCGGTTTATTGAAAAGATCCAACAATGGCTTATGATCCGTAAGAACCTCTACTTGATTGCCCAACAATAACATTTTAAAATGCACTAAACTAGACGCTACAGCAAAGGCCTCTTTGTCCACTGCCGACCATAACCGTTCATTACCACCCGGTGTCTTAAACTTCCTACTATAAAATGCAATCGGATGGAGTCTTCCATCGAACTTCTGAATAAGGCGTACCCCTATACCATCATAACTCGCGTCCGTTACCAATGTCAAAGGACATTCCAAATCAGGAAACTTCAACACTGGCGGATTCGCTAAAGCATCCTTAATCTTTTGAAAAGCTACTTGCTGTCCATCTCCCCATACAAACTGCACATCATCCCTCAGGACTCTGTCAAGGGAGACGCTAGAATAGAAAAACCCTTCACAAACCTACGGAAAAATCTAGCCATGCCTAAGAATGACCGAATCTGTTTTTCATTCTTGGGAGTGGCAAAATCCACAATTACCCTAACTTTTATCATCATTACTTTAACATCCTTCTTAGAAATGACATGACCCAAATATACTATCTGCCTCTTCAGAAAATTACACTTAGCTAACTGTATCTTCAAACCCGCTAACGTAAGCCTCCTAAAAACCTCCCTAAGAACCTCTAAATGATCCTCTACCGAATCAGTGGCAACTAATATGTCATGCATGTATAGGATTACTCATTTCCCTAACAAGCCATGCAAAACTGTATTCATTAGCCAAATAAATGTCATAGGACTAACTGATAAACCAAACAGCATCAGTGTGAACTCATAATGCCCCTTTGGCTAACTGCACAGTACATGCGTTTGTTCATGTTTCTGAAGTACGTCACTTAGGAGATTTAAAGATTCCTACAGAGGTTCATGATACGAGTATCACTGAGTAGATGTTGAATATCTTGCAGGGAGCTGACATTGCTGAGTGTATTTCTAAAACCTGCAATAGCATTGCTGTTATAAAATTAGTGATTTCATTTTTGGCAATAATATTAGATTAGTCAAACGACTGTGTTAAAATTCACATTTAAACAACTACAGTTAATGACTGAATAAATTTGATTATTCATCAGAGCTGGTAATATTGTCTTCTTTGTTTTGTAATTGTTTCAAAAATTATAGACTCTGAGAGATAAGAAATTCAATATTGCCGAGGTACTCTACCATCAGGAGTGTCTCCAAACAGTTTACCCCAGCGTCAGAACAAAATAACTCTCATTTTCTGATGTACCTTAAGAATAAATGTAAATCACTACTACCCAATGACAAAACAGTGGTACTGACGGTGGATGAAACTCACTTGAAACCATATTTTTTTATTATAAAGGCGGAAATTCAGAACACTTGTTGAGATGTATACCAGGAATAATTGGCTTGGCCAGAAAGATACAAATAAAACAATGAAGTTCCCACGGTTCTCCTTTGATGGAAATCATATTTTAGGAAATGAAATTCATTATGTACCATTCAGCTCTGAAAAAACTTCATGAGATAGAAGATGGTTTACTCTTGAAACATTATTATAAACTGTCCTGAAAAGCGTTCTCCTCACCCACTTTTGAGAAACAGTGTTCATTTAGCTTTACAAATATTCATTGAGTATCTCATTCATGCTTTATTAACTCTTGGAAAAAATCAGTTTCCCTTATTATTCAGAAGTTGCAGATTATGTAATTTTTTTTTACATTATATTTGATGGACAATAATGAATGTAAAATCCCCATTAAAGGTCAAAGGTTAAATAATAAATATGCTGCTCCAATAAGTAATGAAGGTCATTGTACAGAAAAAATAGCAAAATTAATAGTATTGGTTTCTAGCATTTTATTGAATAATTATTGTTCCCAAGAAAATAACTACTGTATATTGTAGCTAACAAAAAGTTGAATAAAAAGAGAAAGTTAAAAACTTCAGCTACCTAATAATAGCTGTATGTAAAAGACAATAATTAAGGTATTTCATTCACATATAGTAGAGTAAACCAATGCACTGCTGTCTTGTAATTTGACGTTAACACTATGTATAAACATTTTTTAATACAATGATAAACATGTTTGTACTTCGGTACATACTAAATTGTAACTGTAAATAAATGGTTTTGGTTCAGTATTTTATATTAATCTCGTAACCTGTTTTTCGAATTAATATTATTTGATGTACACAAATTAGTGTAGACAAAAAAAATAAGTAAATTAACTAATTACCATAACTGGCAAGCAACAAATTGTCTATTTTGGTGACGTTTTGTTTACATTTCTTTCGTCTGGGAACGTAGTCAGTGCTAGCGGCTCGGACTACCGTTGCTTACGTCGCAATACATCGAACAGACCTTATCTCTCGGTGGTCTTGATCTGGGTCCCTTCTAAGGACTAGTACACTTGTAGATTTTCCACTGAACATTGCGCGTTGATTAGTCTATCCTGATAAGGCGGAAATTCTTCCAAGCAAGAGAGTTGACAGGCTGCTAGGCGAAACGTCAACACGTTCTGGAAATAGATTATCCAGATGATGGCTAACTTATAAACGATCTCTCATTTATAATAGTTTATGCACTATGGAGGAAGGTTCACTCTATGTTATTGAGCGAGAATTTTAACACCATGGAGGGGTAATTAAGCTATATCACTGAGCAAGGATTAATTCATTTACTGGACGTAATTCAGAAGGGAAATATACATGCTAGGCATTAAAGAAGGGATTTGTGTTGGGAGATGAAAAATATTGAAACAAGGAAAATTGAGAGATTTCTTAGTTAGATACTAGTAATTAATCACTAAATTCAGACTTACCATCTGTTCTACATTGCATGTGCACCCTTGCAGTCTTGCTGACTCCAGTATGCCTTCTTTGACAATTACGACCCATGTGGTAGGTCTTGCTTGGAGTTGGAGTAGAGCTGGCGGTCCTCTGACCGTGGGAGTGAGGTGCGTCCATCGCTCGCCTTGTTTTGGATCTCTTAAGATGCCCTTAGGCTTTGTGATTGGCCAGACACGACTCAAAGGGGAGCCAGCATATCTGAAAGCAATTAAGAACCAGCAGATAGGATTCACAGGGAAATAGGTCGTGGGGCAAGGAGACTTAAAGGGAAAGCTAGCATGGTTATTAACGTCTGTGACTAATAATTACCAATTCCTGGGTCAGTCTCCCTTCTGTAAACAACTCTCACTACGACATCTTCATCTAGGGATCGGGGTCCCTATTGTATCCCCACCCTGGCTGTTCCTTCTAAAAGGATTTTGGACACTATTCCAAAAGGCTGAGAGACGAGAACAACATCCATTTATAAATATGTATGTATGAGTGTATATATATATATATATATATATATATATATATATATATATATATATATATATATATATATATATATATACATACATATATATATGTAATTCTAATAGTTTGATGTTGCCCTCTTTTCGGACAGTGTGCTTTTTTGATATGCTTGTAACTACAAAACAACATTCAAACACAAGAAATTGAAGAGACTGATTTGCCGGTCGGGAAGATGAACCCGAGTCACCATAACCACAGGGAGGTCATGTTGCCGACCTGACCACGAGAAGGATAAAAGTCCTGTGGTTATGGTGACTCGGGTTCGTCTCCCTTAACCGGCAAATCACAGTCTCTTCAATTTCTTGTGTTTGGATGTTATGGCTTCAGTTACAAGCATATCCAAAAAGCGAAGAATCTCGAGAAGTTAAGAGGGCATTGTGGCTATTAGAATTACGTATGTGTCTGGTAAAAGTGACCAGTAGATTCTACATATATATTTCAGCCTAAAAAGCAATAAAAACGATTGCCCACTTGGCTACGATGGTGAGGATGGGTCTATTCCAGCTCTAATAAATATATCTGAAAACGACAGGTATGTACGAGAGGTAATAGACTTTTATCCTTCTCGTGGTCAGTTCGGCAACGTGACCTCCTGTGGTTATAGTGACTCGGGTTCGTCTCCGCATCCGGCAAATCACAGTCTCTTCAATTTCTTGTGTTTGGGTGTTATGGCTTTGTAGTTACAAGCATATCCAAAAAAGCACGAAGAATTCGAGAAGTTAAGAGGGCATTGTGGCTATTAGAATTACATATGTGTCTAGTAAAAGTGACCAGTAGATTCTACATATATATATATATATATATATATATATATATATATATATATATATATATATATATATATATATATATATATATATATATTATAAAATGCATGTGTGTGTTTACTTTTTACAGAGATATATCCTAGTTTCTCTCTGACATGTTACAGCACTTTTCGCCCTAAGAATGGTTAAATAAATGGTAAATCTCTCTCTCTCATATGGTTATATGCACATGTTGATACTCTTGTAAAAGGTATTAAAATTGTTAATGGTCGGAGCAATGTGTTCTAAATCATTCCTTTTATACCTGACCTTTTCAGTTTTGTTAAAGGTGGCAGTGATCGATTGTCGGTGTTACAATCGATTTCTGTTTTGCTCAATTTTTGTTTGTTAATCTGTGTGAATCTAATTTTTGAATCTTATTTATGGCTTCTTTCATGTATTTTTTTGAGTAATCCCGTATCTTTGTCTGACCTGGAAGACTATTGGATTCAGCCTATTGCCAACTTAAATTTTCACTGTATTTACACCACTGATTCTTTTACACTGTCAGGTTAAGTGTTTTTCCAGTGGTGACTTGAATGTCAGTATTTTATCTTTCTGTTGGGAGGACATATACATACATTTACCTTACTGTTAAGCTTTCCAATTTCATGCCATACTTCCCGGTCGAAATGGAGCTTCTCAGGATATTAAACGGAGTGAATATTTGGCTATCATGTCAGTAATGCTACGCTGTAAAAGTGTCACGCAGCCGTGCTCTCACACTGAAAGAGCTGGAGACTCTTGATTCCAGATGTCGGTTTAAAGAGTTGAAAAAGACCCCAACACGAATTGCTGCAGATTTAATGTCTGCAGTTCATTCATTCGTACATAATAGTGTACTACACACGATTTCTCCATGGCTCTTTGAAAGGGAAGTGTGTAATTGATACCGCACTTGGCATCTTGAATATCAAAGGTCATTCATTAAAGTCATATATGGAACATAACTGCCTGACTCTAGATTTTCTGGTGTACCTGTCAAAGAAATTTTCGCCATTTTCTATTATCTGCTCCGTTGACCCAGTTTCCAAAAGGCTATGCTCTCTGGGAACAAAAGAAGTAATAACCAGTGTTTATTAGAAATGAATTTTATAGATGTCCTTTTCCCACTGTTCACCTGTGCAGATCTTACACGATTTTTATGCTGTTCTATTCCCTTTTTTAGTGTTTTACCGGTTTGCCCAATACGTATATTTAGCCCAGACTATATTGACAATGAAATAGATTAGGAATACAGGCAAGAAAGTGAAATATCCTGACTGTGTATTAGACAGTGCAGTAGAAGGGGCAAAAAAGACTATCACAACAAAGAAGAGCCTTAGAACACGAAATGTGCTTGCACTGCCATATAATAATAGTATGAAAGATATCTGCCATCTTCTTAAGAATTCTGGTGTTGTTGTCGCATTTAAGAACAATAAAACATTGAAACGTACTTATAAAAGGCGCCCGACAATACTAAAGGGGGTGTATATAAAATTCCATTAAAGTCTTGTGACAACTTTTATGTAGGGTAAAGGAACTGGAAAAGAGAAAACAAAAGCATAAAAACTGTTTTAAGATATACACAGGTGAACAGATGAGTTTTTGTATATGTCAGTGAAAAAATCATACATTCTATCAGCTGGGAAGGGGCAGAAACGGTAGTTTATTTAGTCTAAAAACGAACTGGAAAGAAACAGCCTTTATTATGGATAATAAAAATTTCCTCTAAGAACATGATTATCAGACAGTCTAATAATGCACTGGAAAGGAATATCATTGTATCTAACTTAACACGAGAGTTATGGCCATAATATGAATGTCATTCAAGGCATGTATGGATCCAATAAGTTTAAAACAAATTTGTAAAATGTTGACATTTTAAGGAAGGCATTAGGTATGTATGGAGAAGGGATTATCATATTTGTAAAGATAGTACAGGGTCACTAGCACTAGTGAGTTTTTTTGCCCCTCCCCCTTGACACTTGTCAGGTATGGATTTGTAATTTCCAACGTTTGGTGCTGTCCCTTGAGTATATATTGTGATTTCTACCACAAGCACTAATGAGTTTAGTCACCACCTCCCATTTTGACACCTGTCAGGTGTGGATTTGTAGTCTCAAACAGTTGTTTACGTTCGTCCGTACTGTCTCTGTGGTACATACATTGTGATTTCTACCACTGCGTATCAGTCCTTCGTCAGTGGCTTGGAAATAAAGCTGAAACCGCTCAGGACCTACACCCAGTCTCTTTTTTCACTTCCGATGATGTGTGACATATATATATATATATATATATATATATATATATATATATATATATATATATATATATATATATATATATACGTTAAATTCTTTCCCGGCAAGAGGGCTCCAAAGAATAGAAAAGAAATGTCATTACCACATCCATGGTTAAACTATAGAATCTTCGATTAGCCTTCTGTGAAGAAAACTTTATCATCATTAGCAATACTATAAGAACAAAATCGGCTGCTAATGACCAGTATGAAGTTTTGCGAAAAATTGCAACTTGCTTGCAATAAGCTAATATTGCAAGCGCCACAATAATTGTCGTAAACAGCTTCATACACTCACAGAAGCTCATCAGTAGCGCATCGAACCCCCTACACAGAAGGCTCATCAGCAATGCGTTGAGTACCCTACATTCATTATTTCAGTCACCCCTATCTTGTTTTTTGTTGCGGTCTTTCTGAATGTTAAGCCTCCTATTTTCCTGTAATATATTTCCACTTGACTACCATAGTCATGCAAGACTCTCTCTAATCTTTTATACACTCCCTGCTGCCTTTATTGTTTCACCAAATCTGTGGCTCACCTCTTCCCTTATCCGACTGACTTCTGTTATATATAATCCCAAATCCGTATACAAACGTACTGATTCCATCCTTCCACCATCCATTTCATCATCTTTCTGATCTCAGTTAATTTTACTTTCATAACCTTACTCAAGCTCTCATTTACTCAAAACCTTCTCCACTTGCGAACACTGTCACACTCTTTTACTAGTTCCAGCAGTTTTTCTTTACTATCCCCTGTCATTACTGTATCGTCTGCGGACTTCAACCTTTCCACGATCTGTTTACAATTTATTTTCTAACCCACAACTTTGCACCTGCATTTACTGCCCTTTCTCTGATATGTTGCACTTCCCTGATAAAGACATTGAACAGCCATGAAAAGAGCGCATTTTTGTCTCAGACCTACTTTTACAACAAGCCATTTGTTTACCAGTATTTCGAAACACGCGTATCTTTCATTATACTGAATTGAATTTTAACCGTTCTCCATATTTTATGTTTTACACCATGCACTCTGAACATCAACACAGTAACCCCTTCCTCCTCCCCCCACACATGCATATATATATATATATATGTATGTATATATTTATAGATTATATAAATTGTGTGTATTATATATACACTATATATACTATATATATATATATATATATATATATATATATATATATATATATATATATATATATATATATATATATATATATATACAGTATATATATGTTATGCCCTACAACAACAAGGTCAAATAGGGTCATAACTCCTTTCTACATCTGTTTTAAGAACAGTGTCATATCATCTTACACCCCTAAGATTCTCTGGTAGCAATGCCCAGCATTTGGGTCAGCACATTCTTTCTTTCTCGTCGACTCCTCTCACTGAATCTATCCTCAAACAAAGGCTTACTGGAATAAAACACCCAGATACAAAACTAGACTTTATTTGCAAACTTAACGAAAGTAGTTCAGCAAAAGCTACGGTCATGAAATGGAGTGACTCACACCCCATAAAAATGGAAATCATAACTAGAGGCAACTCAGACTCACAATCAACCGAATTAATAATTCTAGACCAACCAGTACTAGTGACTAACACACACTGGTCACCAAACAAAATAAAAAGGTCATAATCATTCTAGACTAAATAAATGTCATATTCTATAACTTGCAAAGGTCAAAATACGTCAAAGTCCGGTACATTTCCAAAGAGTACATTTCCGACCCCTTACTCAGCGAAACATCTGAAGAAGTCAAATAAATTCTTCATTAATTCTCAAAGCATAAAAATACAGATATGGGAATTCCTCCCACGTTCTTCAACCATAAATACTTGGACAAAATAAATATTACAGAAGTGGAGAAAAACAATCTACAAAATAAATATTATAGAAATGGAGAAAAACAATCTACAGTTTGGGAAATTGAATATGATTCTTAACTCCAAACAGCAATGTTCACAGTCTTGAGTGATAAAGCACTAATCACAGGTCTCTCTCAAATTTTAGACTTTTAATAAGGTTCAATGTTGGTCTTCTAATGATTCCCTTTTCCCATACCTAATCCCTTCACACCTTGGGACTCTGCCCAAAAGACACACAAACGCATGTTCCCTACCGGAGCCTGGACACTTTCAGCGAACGCACTTGCAGAATCGCATCACATGATCCCACTCCTCGAAAATCCTGACGCCATCATTTTACCTAACGAGGAAATGTGTCAGATGATAGCTAAACATTGTCTCCAAGATTTTGGGAGAGTTTTCCTCCCCACTTGTTAATTCAACATTCACTATGTATTATAATTCATAACATACTTGTGACCTATCGGCTTTTCATATATGCATATATGCATTATATATATATATATATATATATATATATATATATATATATAGATAGATAATATATATATTATATATATATATATATATATATATATATATATATATATTATATTATATATATATATATATATACACTGTGTCGTAGAAATGTATTCAAGTATAATAAAAGAGAAAGTGGTAATAGTAAGTATACTCGTCCATAGTTCAGACGTGGAAAAGAATAAGAATGAGAGACACTTCATGTGAGAGTGATTATGTAACTAGGTAAGAAAAATGGAAGAAGTTAATTGTACTGTTTGAACTTGCTGATTTGAAGGAAAGTGTAGTTGACAGTGAAAGAAGTGATGAAGATGTAAGGTCAGAACACTTAGTAATGAATACCAATTTTAATGTTTTGGGTGTGTTCTAGAAATATTAGATTAATTGTTGGAGATAGGTAGTTTTTTTAGTAAGATTTTCTTTAATATGATAAGAAGAGAAAATATCTGGAAAATATTTATTAGATTACATGATAGTGTGGGGAAGTCGGAAGCGTAACATGGGAGAAGAGGAGCGGTTGGCGCTCTTCTCATTAATAATTTTTTGTGAAATTGAAAAAATAAATAAATTTAGTTTTATTTTCATGGAAAAATTGAAATCGATTTATTTTTTATGATTTCAAGGGCAGGTTCATCGGTCCTCCAGTTGCCTCTATCGCATACCCTAAGAAGTACTAGAATTTCATTAAAAAAAAATTAATATCCGTTGTGATTATATTGGATTTCATTCGTATATATTTTTTTTTAAGTTAATTATTCCAGATGTTAAGAAAGTTTTTACTAACCGAAGTTGTGTGGGTATTTTTTTACTCAAAAAATTTTTTCTGTTTTACTCTCTGAAGAATTTGGAAAATGAACGCTCAAAACCTCAACCATCGTTAGATAAACCCAGTGAAACCTTTATGTTTATTAATGACGGACGAAGATTAGGAAAAAAAAAATGGGAGATGAAAACGTTGAGGAGCAGTCATCAGCCAATATTCACCTCACGTGGTGGACGTCAGAAGCATCTCATAGCTGTGTGGTCAGGCAGGTCTTGTCATTGTACCGACTGATGCCAGTGCCATCTGACACATTTGTTCTTGACTCCCAGAATTTCTTTCGGAAACGTCTCTCTGCTTAAATAATGAACTGAGTCATTGTGATTATTTACTGCTGGATTTGGTACTTTGGAAATTAAGTTTATTAATTCTTAAAATTTGATTGATTTCCACAGTAAAGGTCTCCCATTAAGTTTAAAATTCTTAATTACGAAAAATTCATTGAAATTTGATTATCATTGCATAGTATTTAGAATTAGTTGTTGCAGATCGAAGAAAGAATTTATATTTTACTTATCGAATTTCTTTCACATGCGGAGACCCATCTAAAAGGAAGGCCTATCGCTTCCTTAGAAGTTAAGACCCCATTTTTACCTTTCCTTTCTTATTCTCGTCTTTTTATCAAGTCTTCTTTTTACCTGCTCTCCTTGTTTTCTCTTGTCTTTTTTCATTCCCCCCTCTTTTTTGTTTTGCTTTCCCTCCCTAATTTTTCATTATTTTTATTCCTTACCTCCCGTATTCTTGTATGTGTGTTTTAGCCTTTCCTCTATCATAAAAACTGATATCATGATAGTGAGAGTTGAAATATTTAGCTTTTATTAAAAAGTCTTTTTTTTTTTGAAGAAGAAGAAGAAGAAGAAGACAAACGTCTGGAAACTTCCTCTACCAGTATTCTGCATCGAGAATAGACATTACCATCCCAGCCCCCGGAGAACATGTCTTCCTCAGTCCCCAGGACTGCGGTGTTAAACTATCGTGTTGGTGTCTCATGTACCACTGGGAGAGCCTACCAGGTGATTTCCAGCGTCTTCTGGTTACTTCTAGCCAGGCTTTCTCACGATTTCTGTCATTTCTCCCTTATCTTTCTCCATACGATTGCGTGTGCCCGAGAAATTTGTCTGAGTGCCCAATGCACTGCTCTTTTTTATTATAGCAAAGTTGACAGTTCTTTCTTTTCCAACTGCACTTACATAATTACTTACAAAATTAACACAGTGGCCTCCAAGTTCTCAAAATAGGAGGCCCTAAAGATATGAAAAATTTTGGTTTCCTTCCGATTGATATTTCCACACGACGGCAGTACCCTTTGGAATCTCTAGAAATTATAACATTTGTTTCTGCAAGGTAAAATCCCTCTGAGGAGTGCTAATGTGTGGTAAAAATGAATGACTGAAAGGGTAAACACCCACTACTTCATGCGTTATATTTTGTTAGTGCAACCTTGGAAATGGAAGACCATAGTTGCAATTCGGTAATTTAGTGCCTTTTTAATTTTACTTTTTTTTGTATGAGGCTGAATTCCAGTTCCTTAAATAATTATGACGGCTCATTTAAAAGTTACATGATTACAATGTACCCTGCGTTTGTGGTGTTATTTTTCAAAAGGAATGTAGCTATTCATTGCGTAACTGTAAAATAGCATGTTAATGACTTACGGTGAGACAATTGATTTATTAAGGATACAGCGTCAATATATACTTTACGCAAGAACTGAATCCTCTATTGATCCTGGCAAGGAGAGTCTGAATTAAGGAAGTATAGGCAGTGGCCTATGTACTTCCGTGAAGGCTAAGAAACGACTTCTTTACCTGGTAGATGTTGAAAAGAGGGAAAAACCGTAAGTTTTATGCCAGGTTTTTGGTTGTGGATATAAATCAAGTCACTTTTTTTTCTTGTAGCATTTCCCAGACATGGAAGGAAATGCTACATCAAATAAAAAAGTATTTTTTTCTTGTAGCATTTCCCAAACATGGAAGAAAATGCTACAAGAAAAAAATTTTGTTTTCTTGCAGCATTTCCTTCGATGTTTGGCGCCCACTCTTTTATTTTTGTAGACATGATTAATTGTAAGAAAATCCTGGTATGCCTCAACAAATGACTTTTTACTTTTTAGTTGATTTTAATAAAAGCGCCTTTAAAAAAATATATATATTTATTTTTTATTTTATACTTTTTAGTCTTGACAGAAATTGTAACCGATTTATGATTGTAGCTACCGGAATTGAATGTGATATTCTATAATATCCTTTAGAGCCAAAGAAGGTTTGAAAAATCCGTCGAGTTATTAACTTGGTCTACCAAGTCAAAGAAGGTATGAAAAATCCGAAGAGCTATTCACTTCATACCAATTCTGAGTTACTGGGAGCTAAATAAAAGCGTATAAAAATGCAAAGCATGATGTTATTTTCATTTTGTGTATGAGAAGACGCAAGAGAACAAGCAAGAGAGAGAACAGTAAAGAGCATCTACTACGGGTTCGCTTTCATGAGACCCAACCAGGGCTCTTTACAAATGGATTTGGTAACATTTAAGTCTCTTCTTACTAATTTTAGGTACATATTGGCCGGTATTATGTAAGTAAAACCTGTACTTGGTTTGCAAGTATACTCAAGTACAAATTGGTAGTAAAACAATATCAATGATAAAAAGGAACTAAATGCAGTACGGTGACGGTGGGGTTCTGGGTACTAACAATAGCTAAATACCAAGATTATGCAGTTAGTAATGAAAAGCTTAAATGGACATTTACATAATGAACGAAGACCCTTCAATATTATCGAAACTGTACGTGAGTTCAGTCTTTGAATTTACAGTGCATATGTGTTTATAAATATCGGGCGGAACTGTCTAGCCACTTCTTGTTTAAAATTAATTATGTGGTATGTGTTCTTAGGCTGTAAGCGATTTGGCGTTCGTTTCTAAGAATTACAAAGAGTAATATTCATTATTGTTTATTTAATATTTTACAGAACCTGACTTCTTACTTGTTTATTAAAACAATTTACATGTAATGCTATAAAAAGTTCTTCTACCATTAATTTTTTTTTGTTCTTCATAGACCATTTCTACTTGAAGAGGATTCCAAAATCCATCCTGGCAGAAATTATAGTGACAGTGATTAATTTACAGACTTGTCACAATGATTATGATCACTGAGGCTGCTAAGTCATTTAGGGTTTATTTTTCTTTAATTAACTCCTTCCTGTTTTTTATTTCTCGTTATTGTCTGTTGCATAGCAAGAAAGGTGGATAGGTAGGATATATGTCAGGGATATCATTGTAGGTTGAGATGTTTCCATATCATTATAAAGAAAATAGTTTATATCCTTGATGCTTATGTAATTATACCCACTAAACATCCCCCGAATCTCGAAGTGTACGTAAATTTAGTGAAGGGAAGTTACATTGATTTGAGATCTTTGAAGTGATGATTAGATTATTTTAGTATTGTTAGATTGTTAGTGTCTCATGTTATTTATCTCGAATGTACAACTCTGATATTGAGCGCTTTTGTCATCTCACTTATTTGTTTCGTTTCAGGTATGTCTCCAAATTTCAGTGATCGACACTTTGGAAGGT
This sequence comes from Macrobrachium rosenbergii, assembly GCF_040412425.1. Classification (NCBI taxonomy): domain Eukaryota; kingdom Metazoa; phylum Arthropoda; class Malacostraca; order Decapoda; family Palaemonidae; genus Macrobrachium; species Macrobrachium rosenbergii. The sequence goes on from NC_089796.1 coordinate 54,264,540, forward strand.
GAGGGAATTTTTTTCACACTGCTGTTTATTAGAAAACTGAAATTTAGCTACTAGTTTAGGAGACTGGAGGGCTGACTTCAACACGTTGCTTTTATTTCTTATTGTAATATGTAACTGAAGAAAATTTCACCGCAGAATAATGAGTGTAAAGATTTGACATGCTGTTACAATGTAAAATTGGTCATTCTAACATTTGAAAAACTTTCAAGATTAAATATATTTTTTTTTTGCCTTGTAACGGCTTGCGGTTGTGATTTTTTTTTTTTTTTTTTTTTATTTTTGCTAAGAACAGCCCACCAGCAGTATTTGGAATCTTCTTAAATCATAATACTGAAAAACAGTTAAATTAGAACACTGTTCTCACTTAACTTTTGAAGTAAGAAGGTGTGGAACGTTGTCGCTGACCTTGAGGACGAAATACCATATCCCTTCCTCTTCCTCTTGTCTCTTTCTTCCCCGTGGCGCAGGCACTACTCCCGTCTCATAAGCAAGGAACCTGCGTTCGATTCCCACGCATGGCTTTGTTGAGTAAAGCCATGAATCTGGTACTTGGTTGTTACGGGAAAAATAATCAAAACTTGTGTAGTCAGAATCACGTCAGAATTTATGCCATCGCATAATTAAAATCAGTAGTGCTTCGACAAGGCAAACCTCATTCCACAGAGGTAAAACCACTCTCTAATATTCCTCTCTTTCTCTCTCTCTCTCTCTCTCTCTCTCTCTCTCTCTCTCTATTAGATTTTTTAAATATATATCTTTTTTTTTTATAAAAGTAAAGCTGTGCGTCCTTCAAAATTGAAATGCAACCATAACAAGGAAAATGAAAATCAGTACTGACCTGAAGCAATTGAAGCTGTAAATTTTAGTCCGTAAACATTAGTCTCATAAGGTGTGATTAGGATATTCTTAATATTTACGCTTGAAAAGAGTTAAATTTGGTGATAGGGCGCTGGATTGATAAAAATATTTTCATGTAATAGGTTGCTATTCCAAGACTGGATCTTGTCTCATACCTCTGTAGAGCCCTTTGTAGATTCCGACGGAACAATAAAACCAGTACTAGGGGTGCTTTTTCCCATCCGTGCCTTCTCGTCTCACCCCCAAAAGAGAAGGGAAGTTCGTTAATGAGTTTGTGTTAGCTTCAACCGATTAGTGGGTTGTATTTTCTCATGTGTACTATTCGGAACTTTTTTGTTGTTTTGAGTAATTAGATTGCCTCCTGAAATTACCAGGATCCTTGATGTTCCATCCTTCTCCCATGATTTGCAAAGTTTTCAGCAGTTTGGTTATCGAAGCAAACATCTGTCAAAACTGCCGAATGGGCTGCTGTGGTATTTCTTTGTGAAAATTTACGTATGTTGCGTCACACTCTGTTAATTTTTCTTGGTGGTTTTAATCCTGTTTTATCGTTTTATATGGTCGAGTTGTTGATGCTTTTCATGTGCCTCATTGTTTTTGTATTTTTAACAAGTTATCATGACAACGGATAAATGAATTTGGATAAATGCGGTCATATGCATTCACTGAATGACGTCCCCAGGTGATTAACTAATCTTGCTGAATATATTTTGTTCATTATTGTCACATATGTATTTGCAACTTCTTAGTATTCGTGAAAGGAAAAGCAGAAGACGCCGATTACTCGGGTGTTCTATTTGATAATCTCTTGGTCTATTAATTGCTTAGTGGCCTTGTAGTAGAGAGGTATCAGTCTTTGTTATCCCTTTGTTTAGTGTTCTTGTTATTTCTATGATTCACAGTCGCTTCCTTCCTTAGAGTTTAGGATGAATTTGGACAAAGAATCGGGTAGACTTTCCCTTAATTGTATTGCTTTAAAACTACTTTCTGCAGACTTACATCATTCATCATCACTCATCATTTATACTGTTTCTTGGCAAGTCACATGCTTGTTCATAAGATTACCGATACTAGATGTGACTGACTTCTGCGGGGATATTTCGTAAAATGCCTTGCATAATTATTTTCATTACGTGGTCAGGCTTATGTTGAGCGTGTTAGTTACTGTCCAGGTCAAAAGCGTTATCAAAGATTATTCTGTTTCCAAATTATTATAGAGACAATGATAGTGTTTGTGAGTGACCATTCGCCTTTTGTAGGCATGACTATGAATATGAGTTGCAAAAGTAGTACATAGATGTGGTTGAGAGATATGTTGTATGTATGTATTTAATTGTTATGCCCTAGAACAAGGTCAGATAGGGTCATAATTCTTATTACATCTGTTTTAAGAACAGCGTCATATCATCTTACATCCCTGAGATCCCCCCGTAGCAATGGCCAGCATTGGGTCAGCACTTTTCTCTCGTTGACTCCCTCTCCCGGTATCTATCCTCAGACAAAGGCCTACTGGAATAAAATGCCGAGATACAAAACTAGACTTTATTTGCAAATGTAACGAAAGTATTTCAGCAAAAGCTACGGTCATGAAATGAAGTGTTTCACACACCATAAAAATGGAAATCATAACTAGAGGCAACTGAGACTCACAATCAATCGAATTAATGATTCTAGACCAACCAATTCTAGTGACTAACACCCTGGTCACCAAACAAAATAAAAAGGTCATAATTATTCTAGACCAAAATAAATGTCATATAGTATGTTAAAAGAACACCACTTCCAAAATATTCGTCCTCACAGGACGAACCCAGAATTCCTATTAAAAGAAACAGCATATATTAAAACCTGAAATGGTGTATAAAGAAATCAACATTTAAAATGGAATGCATGATGGAGAACAAAATGGAAAAATGCATAATGGAGAACAGAGTAGTTTCACTGCTACACAAAGTGGGTATTCCTCATAATGTTTGGAAAGATATGTGTTAATGAGTTATCTTACTCACACTCTATGGCCGCATGGAAACCGTTCCTCACGGTGGCTGTTCCTATACACTAACACAGCTCAAAGAGTGAATCACGCCAGCCACAAATCGAAGTGAATAGCCATTGTATCCTCTCATAATATAACATTAGAGAGTGCACATATGCACGCACTCACTTAATAACCCCTCCCTGAAAGCGTGACGACACCATCGGGGTCAGTGTTCGAAGGATTCTACCTTCAGACCTCACAGATATCACAACGCTTCCACCAATCTGTCACTTTGTCTCCATGCATTTTGGCCATGATCAGAAGGCACAAATGAACGTGTCAGATACCCACTGTATCTAACTGCGGAAACCACCAATGTCAACATAAATGCCAGCTGCACCGGATACAACCTTTTCACAGGCCAGCACATAGTTTGCTAAAAGTCTTAATGTACTTTTTATTTTTAAATCTTAGATAGATAGATATAAAGTAGGTTAATATATAAGTAAAATTAACTTTATTCTAGTGATCAGTTCATATGGAGTGGTAGGAAAGTAACATTTTTTTTGTATATAATCTTTTAAAAATTTTACAATAGTTAGGAAATTATATTAAGTTATTTTGAAATGATGACTGGAAAAGCCCACCCACTGCGCATGTGTTTATATGCACTATGTATATGCACATCTACAATATGTATCCTTACATGTTTTCATGTGTGCTTTTCTTGCTGTTAGTGAAATATTACTATTAAAATGTGCTTTTCTTGAAGTGTTTACGAATTGAGTTATACAGTAAGGTTCAGAGGACTCATTGTCCACTGCATGGCAGTAGGAATCACTGATAAATTTGGAAGATTAATAGATAAGGGAAGTTTTCCAGGATTTTCTCCTCAGTTTAAAAAATTGGTTCCTTGCATGTAGGGCCTTAAAATGAACAAATACCATGAGGCTTTTCGGTTGTATGAAGGATTCTGTAATTATAGTGTCTTTGCACCTGAGTTTTTTTTTTTTTTTTTTGTCTGTCTCTCTCTCTCTCTCATATATATATATATATATATATATATATATATATATATATATATATATACTATATACATACATACATATATATATACATACAGACAGACAGACAGACTTACATACATGCATACATACATATATATATATATATATATATATATATATATACAGACTTATATATATATATATATATATATATATATGTATGTGTGTGTGTGTGTGTGTGTGTGTGTGTGGTGTAATAGGCACATTTACTCAATTCCTTTTCTTAGTGAATTGATGTAATCTTTAAATAATGAGAGAAAGATGATCATAGAGTAATGTTAAAGAACGAGTTGGCCACGGCCGTAGATAAGAATTCCACTGCATAGAATAGCCTGATGGTCAAGGATAGACAGTCTTGTGTGTAGCAATGACCACGTGCTCTTTGGCGTTATCCATACGCTAACTGTCGTACATCATTAAAATTTTTGTTCAGAAGTACGAGTAAATACCTACTGTTACGTACAAATGTTTTTCATTATTGATTTTTAACCTAATGGCTATTATTTCTTAAAGCATTGCTGTAACTTTATGTTAGTAATATTGTTTTTTGGATGCTTCAGAAAAGCTTTGATTGAAATATAAACTTTGGTATACTGAAAATGTTCATCAGCTTTAAAAAACAAGTGATTAAAGAAAATATATGGACGAAGTTTAATGGTAAAAGATTTGACTTTCAGATTCATATAAAAGATTGGAATTACATTGACATAAAATTTAACGTTCGGAATGATACAACCAGAACAGAACATGATGGGAAGTTGAATTAAGAAACTGAGATATTTCGAGAACGTGCGTTCATTCCTGTTTAGTCAAGTCATGGGAAAAAACTTTTGTCTTTATAGCTAACTGTTCTATTCGCTGTAAGACCTCGATCCTTATAACATTTACCCATCAAATTGCATGGAGACTCTAGAAGCCAGTTGTGTATATCTTTGTGTATATCTTTGTCCCCGAATCTTTTGTTGTTTCTAAGATTAAGAGAACGCTGACGTAGGAACAAGGCGCGGTTACGATAAAAAAAAAATTCGTGTAAAATCGGTGATATCTTAGTCGTCAATGCAGTTATAATATTAATCATCAGGCTTTCTTATTCTTAATCATAACTAGCGATGCGATAAGATTCCTTTTTAGATGGGTACGAGAAACAGTATACATTTCATTAAAGGGAAACCTATCCTTTCACGGCCTAGATTTTACAGTGAAAACAACACCATTTCAGTCAAACATGAAAGGAGCCAAATCTTTTCGTTCTGAGAAAGAACCCTGCTCCATACTTTCCGGTGCTGAACATGCGTATTCAATAGAAAGAAGAAAAACAATTTCCAAAAGAGAAAACAGGATTTCTCGGGCTGAATTTTTCCAAAGGGAATGTTTCACAAAACGTCAAGTGAAAAACAACTTTTCTTGGAGTTTTCTCGGTTACTGGACCTTGAAACCTTCAGGAGAGCTTCAATCTTTTCCCTTAGAATATTCTTGGGCCGTACCAGGAAGACTGAAAGTGGGTCTTATGGTTTTCTGGTTCGCAATTTCTTGATACGTCATATTAAAATTAAAGTTTAGCATTGTTGAGTGATTAGGGATTACAGTAGTATTCTCTTTCCTTTTTACGGTTATTGAGAAACAGAAAGACGGATAGAGATTCTTTTAAAAGTATTTTCATAAATAAATAGCGGCTCTGCGCTTCCCTTTAATGAATAACAGACGACGTTCTGGTAAAGGTTCAACTTGGGACTGGATAGAAATCTGTAAACGTTTCAAGGTTAATATTTGGAAACGTTCAAGGTTAATGTTGAACGGACAGAAAATGAATGAAAATTACTAGTAAAAGATCTGCCAAGTAAAAAGTGTGAAAGGATACCTCGGTAGTGGTAAAGCCTCTGAGATTCATTGCATGAATCTCACAATCTGTGGTAGTGCTTTGGAAGTGGTGAAGACACAGCGGAAACATAACGTTGATGAACTGCAGAAATAGTAGGAAAATAGCCACAGAAGCACACAAACATATGATGCGTTATGTCGTAAGCAAACTTAAGGAATATTGTTGGCAGCCAAAAAATAAGTACATAAGTAGTAACGGCAGTAATAATGGCAAAGGCTTAGCAGGTGGTTAGTGCCGTCAATGCACCTCACGCGGTGCACTGTAGGCATTACTTGCAGCGACCCTTCGGCCTCTAGCTGCAACCCCTTTCAATCTTTTTACTGTAGCTCTAGTTATATTCTCATTCTTCCATCTTACTTTCCACCCTCTCCGTACAATCAGTTCTTGGTGCATCTGCGAGGTTTTCCTCCTGTTACACCTTTAAAATCTCTTTACTCTTAGTTTCCCTTTCAGAAGTCCCAATGCTTGGCTTTTGGTCTAAATCTTATATTTCACTCATTCATTCAATAATGGCAAGGTTTTAGAAATAAAGGAAATCATAATGGTAGAAATGGAAAATAATTCCAGTAGTGATGTTGATAACACTAATAAAGATAATAGCAAGTAAAGTTTTTTTGTTTCAGACGGTCTGCGCTTTTCGGAAAAAGCGGAAAGGGAAAAAGTAGGCTTAAGTGGAACAAAGGTCTATTGTATTTGATTTACTCCTGTAAAATTGTCATAATCTTCATGATACTGTATAGACTTCGGGAAGAGTCTGCCCGAATGAGCGTTGGAAGTTCTTAAAAAATGAGATGGTTCTTTAAATGCGAAAGTTTATTGAGCTTCATTGGATATTCATGAAATTTCGAGTCCTCGCCCACCTTCTACACCTTTGCTTTATTCTTGAAATACTTACTTTTGCCCGTGAAGCGTTTGTGAATCATTAGAATTTTCTCCTTGTGCCATTTGTGATAATTGTGTTCGCAACAGCTTGTTGAAAGAGATGTTTCTTATAATTCCTCTTCGCGATAAACTGCAAAAAACTTGAGTGAGGAGGGGATATTTCTCTCTCTCTCTCTCTCTCTCTCTCTCTCTCTCTCTCTCTCTGTGTGTGTGTGTGTGTGTGCGCGCCACTCCGTATCGTGTACAAAAAATTCAAAGTAAATCTTTATATCTTTTCCCTTGTGAAATTGTTCTCGCGCCTAGTGAATTTCAAAGGGCCTCGCCTGCAGTGTAATAGAGGCAAACAATGTCGTTCATGTGCATACGTGGTTGCAGTGTGCAGTCGCTCATGTAATTTTAGCTGCCATATTTTTGTGGGCGAGGACAAGAACATTTTGAAAGACCCTCGTATATTGCAGATTTATCTGGTCCACTAAATTCATGCGATACCATATAGCCACGTATATTTTACTTAGTTCACGTTCCTGCCATTGGAAGAATGTGAGAAAATATGAGGGTTTAGTGAAACTGTAGGATAGTGTGTAATGAACCGTGAAGTAGATGTGCTTCATTATTAAAATATCAGGAGCATGTGTTATTTATTTCATATTAGTAATCCCATCCTAACTGACAGCAAGATTTTTTTAATTGCGTGGGTCTTCATGCGACTGTAAGGCAATATTAATGGTCATTCTACACGGCTTCAACATTGAAGAACACAAGGACGGGTAAGTTTTTATGGCTTACAAATATCTCGCTTGAAATCCGTCAGCTGCTTCAAATTCGAATGACTGCTGGGCAAATAAAAATAACCTATTTACTGTTCAGGAGTTTATCTTTCATCAGTTGATTTATTTTCTTGTTTTACATTAATTTATTTCCTCGTATATACAAACCGTCGAAATTTCACTTTTACCCTCGTCAAGTCAAGTTGTGAACAATAACTTCGTGCTCTTATTTTTCTGTTCCGTCATCCATTATGATTGATGTGGACTTTTTCTTCTAACACCTATATACAATTAATTACAGCTCATTCTGATACCTTTTCTTGGTGCTCTTTTGTTGGAACCTCTGTACGAAGGTTCCAGTCCTGCCATATATATATATATATATATATATATATATATATATATATATATATATATATATATATATATATATATATATATATATATGTGTGTGTGTGTGTGTGTGTGTGTGCATATAATGTATGTATATAAACGGTATGTGTTTATGTGTGTGCGTGTGTGTGTGTAATTGTATGTATGTACGAGCGGGAATTAAACAAAAACAATTGTTCGTATATTTTCCCCTCGTACATACATACATACATGCATACATACATACGTACATACATCAATACACACATACATTATTGTTTTGGAAAAGAGGAACTGCAAAATACTCTGCCATAATTTTCATGCAATATGAACAGCAGGATGCGAGGGTCCTTTTTGAATATTCCTTGCATAGTCATGTGCATTAGGAGATATACTGTACTTCTCACAATATACTTGCTTGTGTTTGTCAGAGATTAAAGTTATTCATGCTCTAGCTTGTATTTTACCATATTTAGAAGGGATTTCTCTCATGCAGTTTACTTGAATTTTTTTTCCATATATGTTCCTCTTGATGATATTTTTGGGTACAGATTTTAGTCCTATATTATCACGGAATTTTATTATAGACGAACTAGAATTCAGCAATGTCAAACTTCCACAGAAAGACAATGTTTCTCCTTGGTATCTGTATGTTTATGGAGTTTTTGCTTAACGCTAATGGTGGGTGAAAACAAACATCAATATAAAGTATGTTCTTACAGTGTAATCTTGTGGAATGATACAAAATAAACATGGGACACAAATTAAATGTAACTGTTGGGACGATCTGTGCCTAACTAACTGAATGATTGTCTTGGAACCAACAGTATTGCCAAAATGGTGAAATAGCATTATTACTATTACATGCATCATTAAAGGAGGCATCCGTTCTACATGAATATGTGAACATTATTATTATTATTATTATTATTAATTATTATTATTATTATTATTATTATTATTATTATTATTAAGGACGCTGTATTATTGGTATATAAACATAAGAATAAAATACTCAGTATAAGACAATAAATGAAATTTGAACATTTCTCTTATTACAAATGTGCTACGATGTCTTTCATATGCCAACACCTCCTTCGCCCCTCACGCTCGTCGTGCTCAAGTGGACTCCTTTCCTATGAGCCTTTGAGAATGATCTGGGGTGACTGGGGGTTATCATTTAAGGACTACTTTTCTAGGTTGGAGCAATGGGTCTTGGAGGAGGTGGGGAGGGGGTCAACAATAGAAGGTGGCACTGGGTGGAAGAAACGATGGTTTTCCCGCCACACACGACCACTCGGGAGACAAAGTCGTGGTCCCTGGACCTTCCATCCCATGACTTTTCCAACTTTGTCCCCAATGGTGAGATGTTGAGTCTTGGATCCGAACTTGTTGTCTAACACTCATCCTGGGTAAGGTACAAGTGTACTTTTTGTACTGGTTCTTGACCTGCTCAGCATTGGTGGCAGCACGACGGCCACAGCCCTCAGTCTTGGCCTGCCATTGTTATGAGAATGGTTGAGGGTGGGCTGGGGTACAGGACCTAAGAGGTCAGCCATACAGGATCTGGGCAGGGGAGTGTCCTGTGAAGTTGGGAGTATTTCGAAGCTCTAACAATCCTCAGTTGAATGCTTCACAATCAGTGTTGCCAGATGGTGCTGTTGTTAAGATGAGGTGCTTGATTGACTTCAGGGTGGCCTTGCCATGACTGTTTTGTTGTTGGTAATGCAGTGAGGTTACCACATGCCAAACTCGTAGGAGGAACACCAATTTCTCAGAAGTAGTGACAAAAAATATCTTGATGGTGTTATTGGTAGCAGTGTCACCTTTGTGCGGGACAACAACAGGCCAGCCTGAGAGTTCATTGACTAAGACGTGAAAGGCTTTGCTGCAACAATGAAGAAGTCTGCAGAGATGGACTCAAAGGGCCTGGTAGGGGTATCATCATCCATTAAGGGTTCTTATTGTTGCGATGGCTGCAATATCTGGCATGACTCACAAGCTCTGACTATGTTGGCAATGTCGGAGTCAATACCGGCCAAAAAGACTCTGCTTGGTGGCTTCCACACCTTTGCAGCTTTTATGTAAGTGGGACAAGGTGCTGTGCTGGGGGGCAGCAGGCACCACAATTCTTGTTCCATACAGGATGAGTACACTGTTGGTGTAGAGGTCATCCCATATCTTCAAGTATGGGAGTAAGGAGTTGGGAAGATCATATATATTGGAGGGGAATCTTGAGGTGACACAATGACGTAGATCAGTGCATGAATAGTCCATTCTTGCTGTGGCACAAAGGTCCTAGAGAATCCTATCAGCATCTCTAGCTGAAGACTCTTCTGAAGATGTGATGGCATTCACAGCCATGACAGCATGAAGATGGGTGGCAAAAGAAGTATCTGAGATCTTGTCCTCTAGCATGTGGCGGCTGATTGGGGCTTCAGACACAGCATCAGGAATGTAAAGTGACTTGCCAGCATACCACACAGATGCGAAGAGGTAGTGTGAAATCTTCTCCTTCAGGCAATGGTGGGAATTGCCAGTAGTGCTCAACATGTAGTAATTCAGAATAGGTATGGGGGGCAGTGATCCATCATTACAGTGGAATTCTGTAGGCCAGCTAAATATAGCCCATAGTTCACCATCGCCCAGACACAATGGCTAGAACCTCAAGCTTGATGGTGGCATAATGCATCTATGCATCAGTAAGAAACCAAGAACCACACTGAACTAGACATGGGCTTCCACGGCCATGGCTCTGCAGAAGGGCACATCCAACCCTGTTGAGGCATAAGGCCTCTGTCTGAAGGGCAATGGGAGCAAAAGGTGAGAACAGGTGGGCTGGTAAAAGCTAATTTCACTCGTTGAAAAACCTCATCATGATAAGGTGTCCAAACAAATGTTCTCTTGGGGCTTGTCAGGGGTCGTAGAGGCTGAGCTGCAGCAATGTTGGGGGTGAACTCTGCTAGCTGGTTGACCAGTTCCATGAATGATTAGAGGTCGTTCAAATTGGCACAGGGTGAAGAAATCCCTGATGGTGCTGAATTTTTCTTGGTCAGTTGAAATACCATCTTCTGAGCGGGTGTATCCAGAGAAGTTTATGGTGGGTACTGCAACACAAATTTATCATTGTTGTGGGTGATCCTAAACTTGCAACACCTGGTTATCACTTTGTAGATATGCTGGAGGTGCGTATAGTAGTCTTCATCATAGAGAAAATGTTGTCATTGACTTTTGACTCCTTGAAGGGCTATACCACCTCGCAGGAAGAAGACATCTCCAGTAGCTGTGAGGCTCATCGGTCCTTTACAGCATTTGAACCGACAGTATGGCATAATAAAGGTAGTCAAATGCTGATCTCCTTGTGCAAGTTCCTTTGCCAGTACCCACAGAGGGCATCAGCTGTGGTGAAATACCAGTCCTTTGGGCCCATACTACTAATAGCTGTGAAGGATGTGGGTGAAGGGTAGGCTGGGCAGGAAACATGGCTATTTAGTTTGGAGGGGTCAACGGTAATCCATATTCCTGGTCCGTTCTTGCTGACAGCAACAAGGAGGTGGCACCAGATTGAAGGTCCATCACCAACAGATTTAATTATTCCTTGGGCCACTTTGGAATCTAGCTCTTCCTTGACCTGATGCTTGAAGGTGAATGGAATCTGTCTTGGAGTTTGTATGATGAAGGGCACTGCATCATCCTTTAGGTGGATCCTCATGGGAGGAACTGCCATACGCTTGAAAAGAGCTGACTTCAAGTCTTCTCTGGAGATTGACATGTTCTTGAATTCTTTTATTAAATATTCCTTAGCTTCTGAAAGTAGTGTGGTGGCTGAGATGAGTAGCTCCTTGCATCTGTTGATAAGTTTTACGTTCAAAATGGACTTAGGGAAGTCTGAAGATATTATGGCCAACTTTTGACAATGAGCTTAAGACAAAAGCAGAGTCTGGACATTTTTGTGGACTTGAATCCTGGATGAACAAGACTGCTTGCCTAGAGTAAGGGTAGCCTGGACTGTACCAAGACCAGGTGTCATTTGAGACCCACCCACAGTGAACATAACAGTTGGGGGGAGGAGGAGTTTTCAAGCTGCTCCTGGGGATAACCGAGCTTTCAAAATGTTGGCTAGTTGTGGTGACATCCACACCTGTGCCTGGTAACATCTGTATGTGAGAATTAACATTGCCAAATGACAGGACACAAGATGGATTTTGGCTTCTTTGAGACAGTGTAGGAAGGTGATCCTAAGCAATGATAGCTGTTCTTCCTTTAATCTAGAATCTTGCTAGAGTTGGAGGAAGTACCACTGTTGCTTGAAGATCCATCTCATTTGTTCTTCATTTCCCTACAGCACTTATCAAAGTGTCCAATGCAATGGCAAAGTTGGTACTGGCCTTTGGTGGCAGAACATTTAATTGTCATGGACCAGTGACCAAACTGGGCATGGCTTTTACAATTGTTGTTGGCTGCTGGGAGATATCGGGGTCGTAATGATGTGCACAACACTGGCAGAAAAAAAAATTGGCTTCGATGCCTGTTCTGACGGTTGGGGCTTTTCACTTTACTTATTCTTCCTTTCCTTCTTGGAGGCAGAAGTAGCACACAACTGGTTGGTTGGAGGCACGTATGGCAGAGGTTGCACTTTTGGCAGCTTCATATGACTGACTTGTTGAGATAAAGTCTTGTAACAGTGACTTAGTGTCCAAGGAGATTAATTTTTGTACCAATTCTGCATCTCCAACACCCATCAGAATATCCATTTTCAACTGGGTCTCCTGGTATGCAGCTGCGAATATTCCTTGGGAATAAGTCAACTTCCTATGTGATGTGTCAGTCTCATATAGAAATCAGCAAAAGACTATACTTCCACTTATTTGCAGCTATGCAATTCCCTTCGGCAAATTATTGTGTTGCGTAGAGCCTTTATGTGAGATTGTAGGGTATCCAGAACTTTGTCTACAGACATTTTGGTGGAGGGGGAAATTTGGAAAATATGCTCCAACACATGTTGAGTTTCAAGGGCCAGGCACAGTCCCTGAACATTTGGAATGTTGCATCAACCTCGAGTGGGGGAACTGGTGTGGAGTCACTTGAGTTGGGAGTTCGAGTAATTGAGAGCATCTGGATGAGAGCATTAAACTTGGGATTTTTCTCCTCTCTTCAAAGCTCATTCTCCCTTCTATGCAACTCCTCTTGTTGTCTTCTTGCTGCTTCCTCAAGTCTTCTTTGTCTTCCTTCTTGCTCTTCACATCGTTGTCTTTCCTTTTCATAAAGGAAGGATTCCTCCAGAAACTTTATGAAGGTGAGAAAATCCATGCTGTATTGAGACTACAAGAGTGGTTGGGATGGGAAGGCAGGCCCCTCTCCCACAACATTCCCATTGTGGGCATGTCCTGTAGGCTTCTCTGATGTGCTACATGTGCATGTGCGGTTTACTAAATCTTCTGACTCCATCGTTACCTGTAATGTGCAGTGGAAAACTTTAAGTGAAATTACAAACAAAGTTTCTCCATAAAACAAAAGTTTTACAAATAAAAAAGCAGCAAGATTGTTGTGTGCCGAGCGAGACAGACCTACTAAGCACAGTGACGGTTCTTGGATGGCTCACTCGTTAGCCGCCTAGAGGAAATGCATGATGAAGGGTGTGATTATTAGCGCTTTTTCTGGATATGATTGGGAATCGGCCTAAAATCATAATGAGGACACAAATGCATATACAAAAAGAGAGCATTATATCACATTACACTCGCGTAAACCACTGCATTGCACTAATAGATAATAAATCCAATACTGCTGGCTTTCTCAAAAATTCACATGCACATTAACATAGAGATTAGTGGCGTCCTTAAGTTCCGGTTACAGGTCCCTTTAAGAAGTAACTTGTGCAAACACTGCTATTTTCACTGCCAGTTATATTTATGGTCTTGCTCAACACAAATGGTGGTTGAAAGCAAACACCAGTATAAAGTAGGTTCTTACAGTATAATCTTGTGGAATGATACAAAATAAACAAGGGACACTAAGTAGATGTAACAGTCGGTGAAATAGCATCATTACATTGACAAGCATCAGTAAAGGAGGCATCGTTCTATATGGACATTTGAACATCTTTGTTATTAAGGGAGGTACATTAATACCATATGAACACAAGAATAAAATACTCGATATATGATAATAAATGCAGTTGAAACATAAGCAATGTCTTTCATATACCAACAGTATCCTTATTTTTTTTGTGGGGTTCTGTGATTGCACATATTTTCTGGTGGCGAATATATTTTAATCTTGTATAAAATCACCCTATCCCTCCATTTATTTCCATCGGGAATATTAATCCCGGCAAGTATGTGAAGGGTCGTCTTCTACAATTTCCAGTCGCTGAACGTGAAATGGGAGACCCTGGGTACAAAGAAACTTTTTGGTTAGGGCTGCATTCTGGGAAATGTTATGTTTCTGTGAAATAAAGTTTTAGCGATGCATTATGAAAAGTTTTTCAGGTTATGTTGCTCACCCTACATATTCAACCAAAAGTTCATTTAACAGATCAATTTATATTAAGTTTTACTTTACAAATATCCCTAAAATACCCCTCCTTATATTTTGTCTTTTAAAATGATTTTGTTAAAACTAATGAGTGATTTCCAGGAAATTTTCTTGGTGGTCATCAGTACGCTAGATACTAGGCCTACTGTTGATGTCATACACCAGTCACTTATCATTTAAATTGATGTTGATCTGGCAGGAAATTTTTCAGTATATTAATGATATAATACCAGCTCAACAAAGCAATTCCCTTAAATATTGATATAAAGATTCTTTAAAAGATAAACCATAATATGCGTCAACCAGCCTTTTAGTGAACTGAAATTTAAAAAATAAAGCTTGTAATTCCTTTTTGCCTCGTAGAATACTGCAGCTGAAATGAAGCTTTAGATTTTCGTAAGAATACTACGTTGAGGAAAATCTTTTAGACTTTCAAGACATGTATTCTATTTATGGGTTGCATCTGTGAAATGACAAAACTGAAGGAGCGGCATAATTTACTCTCTTGGCCATAGGGAACGTGTAGTGAATGCATGTTTGGTCTGGGAACCGAGGCAGAAAGCACTAAAAGAAGGGGCGAAAAAGCTTCCAGGATTGTACCCTCGTAACTTTCTAGTAATATTCACTTTCCGCTGACCATCTGCTCTTTCATTGTATGGCGTTGATATTGATGGTTTGTTGGGTCTTCTTCTCTATACCACAGAAAAATAATATTAAATGAATGAGTAATATTAGTCGTCCTCATTATATCTGTCGATTGAGAGGTGAAAAGGTTTTCCAAATGTGAGTCATTGTTGACTTCATGGATGATAGTAGCGTTCGAGAAAAGTCACCTACCGAGGAGAGTTCTTCCTATTGATAGATTTTCCAGACTGATATCAAATGTAAATGACGAATCCATCGTTATTCGAAAACTTCGAAGGTTCCAGACTGCGAAATGCTTTTGGGAAGTTGTAGTCTCTCTGTGTTTGAATATGAACTTTGAAATGTTTGTGTTACCAGTTTGTGTTGTTACAGTAAACAGTTGATAGGGCTGCGCATCACCGTTTAACCCCAAAGCGAATGCGTAATATGAAGGTTAAATAATAGAAATCCCCTTTCTTTGCATTCTGTATGTTCATAGAACTTAAAATGTTTTATAGCATTGCAGAATTTTCTTCATGAAATTGGTAAACTTAACTCATTACCATTGTCAACCCCATCTTAGCATAGTTTTTTTCATTTTGAACTCATAGTACAGTGCACTTGTTGCCGTCTTCTTATTTCAAACTTCTTGTAGTACAGTGCACTTGTTGCCGTCTTCTTATTTCAAACATCTTGTATGGAAAGAACTGTAGGTTGTATTTTTTGCTTACCAGTGTCATTGTTGGTGATAATGCCTTAGCATTCTTGTCACGCCTAATTAACAACCTCATAAAATCAGTTTATGTTATGTAGTTTTAAGAGTACAGGAAAATGATGAGATAAGAAACAAGAAAACTTGCAATGAATCCTAATAGATTTATATTAAAGAGAGTAAAGATTGAGTCTCGTTTTACTTGGAAAATATATTGCCAAGACTATTCAGATAGAGGACTTAACTATAAGTTTGATTTGGTCTGCAGTGATTTTATATATATAAATATATATATATATATATATATATATATATATAGATATATATATAGATATATATATATATATATATATATATAGATATATATATATATATATATATATATATATATATATATATATATACATATACTGTGAGTGTATGTAAGTTTGCATGTGTGTATGTAATTTTTCTGTTTATTCTCTTTTATTGCTTATTGAATTTAGCGTCTTCTCTCTCTCTCTCTCTCTCTCTCTCTCTCTCTCTCTCTCTCTCTCTCTCTCTCTCTCTCTCTCTCTCTCAGATTTCAGATAGATTTTGTAACCTTGTCACAGAATAAAAGTCTTATTTCGATTTGTTTTAGTGACGATTTTTTGTTTTACAAGAAATTCATATATTAGAACCACAAGTGAAATAAATGGTGTATTTAATTGAAAAAGAATTTTTGTATCGAGTTTTAGAAGAAAGACAGCATTATTACTTTTCGTTTTCCTATTTGATCCGGACACTTAAAACTCCAAGTGTGAAGGTAGTCTTATTTTCGCCCACATTATCTTTCATGTTATATCATGCATACACTAGCAGCAATATATTACTCAAACCATCCAATGCCTACAGATACACACATTATATATATACATATATATATATATATATATATATATATATATGTATGTATGTATGTATAGTATATATATATATATATATATATATATATATATATATATGTATATATATATATATATATGCATGTATATGTATATGTATATATATATATATATATATATTATATATATATATATATATATATATTATATATATATATATATATATATATACATATACATATATATATATATATATATATATATATATATATATATATATATATTAAATATATGTGTTATTGATCACTAAACACTGGATAGTTTGAGTAATATATATATATATATTATATGCTAGTGTATCACTAGCATGAATATAAGTTGCTAATGATGAACATGACAGATAATGTGGGTTGAAACAAGACTACCTCCACACTTAGAGTTTTAAGTGTCCGGATCAAAATGGAAAGTAAAGTAAAAATGTTATCTTTCTTCTAAAACTCGATACAAAAATTCTATTTTCAATTAAATACATACACACACACACATAACACACACACATATATATGTGTGTGTTTGTGAGCTTATCACTCTTACACGTGATTTTATATATCAAACGCCACCCTGGTTTTATATATCAAGCACCACCAAGTTGTACATCCTGACCAGCTTCGGTTTTATTGTTTGCTAAGCCACCTTCAGATCACTGTGGTAGAAATTTAAAGTGGTAGAAATTTATATATATATATATATATATATATATATACAGAATATATATATATATATATATATATATATATATATATATATACAATATATATATATATATATATATATATGCTATCCAGGTACTGTGGGTGATCATGAAATTTGACAAAGGGACTTTGGTTCCTATGCAGGCCATAAAGTGTATTTGGGTGGACACAGTGGTAGTGGAAGCCTTTCATGCCTTGGCTTGATAGACATTCTGCAGAAGGTAGTGCAGATTTTGATGACATAGCCCACTCAACTTGCAGGACAGTGGCAGGTGCTGATAGGGCACCTGGTATCCCTGGAGAAACCATGTGCCCTCAGGAGATCCTCCTCTGCTCCCTGCAGTTGTAGATAAACAAGGCTTGGCAGCAGCTAGAGAAGCCCCTACACCAACAAATACTTGTGACCAAAGAACTGAGATGGGATCTGAGTGGTGGCTGGACTCCCGCATTGACCAGCAAGGATTGCCACTCACCAAGCTATCCCTAGGGATGCTGATGTTCTCCGACGTCTCCCAAAGGGGATGGGGAGCGTACCTTGATGGCAGGTGTGTTTCAGGTACTGGGGAACCAAGGAGTACAAAGAACACATGAGCCTCCTCAAGATGTGAGCTGCATGGCTGGCTGCAACACTTCCTGGAGCGACTTAAGGGCCACTCAGTAGTCGTGATTAGTGACAACACTGTAGTGGTCTACATCAACAAGCAGGGAGGGACAATATCAATTGAACTGTGTGTACTAGCAGTGAAACTGCATGACTAGTTGGAGGAAGGGGGTTAGACCTTACAGTGAGGCACATCCCGGGGAAAAGGAATGTAGTGGACAGTCAACTAAGCAGGAAAGCCCAGATCTCCGGTGCCAGACCTGAGACAGTAGGATGCCTTTCAACATACATGGGACAACTTGGATGTGTATACCTTTTCCTTCTAGAGCCAGTTGGGAAATGTCCTGAATCGACTCTTCCTGTCCCAGGGCCTATGGATGACAGTGGTGGCTCCCTTGTGTGCGGAGTGGTGCATGGGTGTGCTGGCACTGATGATTGGCATGCCAAGAGAACTTCCTCAGACCCCACCATCTCGGTTCAAGACTACAGTGGGAGGTACCACCAGGCTGCCAGCCCCATTGCCTCCACAGGTGGAGGGTATCCAGCAGCTTGTGTGAAAGATTGGCTTTTCAAAAGGTGCTGAGATGGAAAGGTTAGGAACACTCCATCTGTCCTCCACAGGAATCTATCAGGGGAAGTGGGCCTTCTTCTGTGATTGGTGGCATAAGAAGGGGTCATTCTCAGCTCAAGGCCTATTTGCAAAGGGTGGCAGACTTCCCGGTTTACCTCTGGCAAGAAAAGAACTCGGTAGTGGCAGTAGAGAGCTACAGAGCATCTCTTTCACGAGTGTTCAGACCTAGAGGGATAGACCTGTCTGTGCCATGGGAGCTGTTGTCTCTCATTAGTGGGATCAGACAAGCATATCCCCCTAGGGAATTTAACCCAATAACCGTTTTCTATGGGAAGCAGCTTTGGTGCCCCCAGCTGTCAGCTAAGAGTGCAACCAGCAAAAATTTACTCAACCCAGACCGTCAGCAAAAAGTAAAAAACACAACATGGCAACTACTCTCCAGGCCACGCTATCTTTTGAGGGCTGGGGGGGCTACGTTTTTTTTTTTTTTTTATCAGTTTCTGTATCTTATTCAATATATTTTAACCCATATAAGACTATTATCGTGTATACGGCCGTTTCCCTTTCACCACTGTCATGTATTTATACGTTTGCTCTTTTCAGCCATGATAATATCAGCAATTTATCCCTGGCGACATTTGGAAAATAACATTCTCTTAGACTGACACACGTGCATTGTTTCATGTATGGAGGTTTATTTGTTGTGTATGAAAATCTTTCTTTTTGACGTTCTAGAATTTATAAATAACAGGTTACAACAATTAATCATTCGAATTATAGTTATTACTAATCATCAGATTTTTATTTGACAAGCCATATAATGGTATATATTCGAGCTGTTTCCAAAAGATCTTGCATTTGGTAGTCTGTATAATCCAATCTTTAGGCTAAAACCTAGGTTCCTGTTATGAATTCTACATCATCCAAGATGCATGTCTGTTTTCTAAATAAAAAATATTAAAAATAAACTGTATGGAATTTCTAAGTCATATATATATATATTACATACATACATACATACACAACACACACACACACACACACACACACACACACACACATATATATATATATATATATATATATATATATATATGTATGTATGTATGTATATGTATATATATATATATATATATATATATATATATATATATATATATATATATATATATATATATATATATATATATATATATATATATATATATATATATATATATATATACATACATACATATAATACGCACACACATATATATATATATATATATTATATATATATATATATATATATATATATATATTAAATATATGTGTGTGTGTATCACTAGGCACTGGATGGTTTGGAGTAATATAAGCAATTGCTGCTAGTGTATGCATGATGTAACATGACAGATAATGTGGGCGAAACAAGACTACCTCCACACTTAGAGTTTTAAGTGTCCGGATCAAAATGGAAAGCGAAAAGTAAAAATGTTATCTTTCTTCTAAAACTCGATACAAAAATTCTATTTTCAATTAAATACATACACACACACACACGCACACACACACATATATATGTGTGTGTGTTTGTGAGCTTATCACTCTTACACGTGATTTTATATATCAAACGCCACCCTGGTTTTATATATCAAGCACCACCAAGTTGTACATCCTGACCAGCTTCGGTTTTATTGCTTGCCAAGCCACCTTCAGATCACTGATGGAAAGTGGTAGAAATTTATAATATATATATATATATATATATATATATATATATATATATATATATATATATAATATATATATATATATATATATATATATATATATATATATATATATATATATATATATATATATATATATATATATATATATATATATATATGCTATCCAGGTACTGTGGGTGATCATGAAATTTGACAAAGCGGACTTGGTTCCTATGCAGGCCATAAAGTATTTGGGTGGACACAGTGGTAGTGAAAGCCTTTCATGCCTTGGCTTGATAGACATTCTGCAGAAGGTAGTGCAGATTTTGATGACATAGCCCACTCAACTTGCAGGACAGTGGCAGGTGCTGATAGGGCACCTGGTATCCCTGGAGAAACTATTGCCCTCAGGGAGATCCCTCCTCTGCTCCCTGCAGTTGTAGATAAACAAGGCTTGGCAGCAGCTAGAGAAGCCCCTACACCAACAAATACTTGTGACCAAAGAACTGAGATGGGATCTGAGTGGTGGCTGACCCCGCATTGACCAGCAAGGATTGCCACTCACCAAGCTATCCCTAGGATGCTGATGTTCTCTCCCTGACGTCTCCCAATGGGGATGGGGAGCGTACCTTGATGGCAGGTGTGTTTCAGGTACTGGGGAAAACCAAGGAGTACAAAGAACACATGAGCCTCCTCAAGATGTGAGCTGCATGGCTGGCTGCAACACTTCCTGAGCGACCTAAGGGCCACTCAGTAGTCGTGATTAGTGACAACACTGTAGTGGTCTACATCAACAAGCAGGAGGACAATATCAATTGAACTGTGTGTACTAGCAGTGAAACTGCATGACTAGTTGGAGGAAGGGGTTAGACCTTACAGTGAGGCACATCCCGGGAAAAGGAATGTAGTGGACAGTCAACTACAGGAAAGCCCAGATCTCCGGTGCCAGACCTGGAGACAGTAGGATGCCTTTCAACATACATGGGACAACTTGGATGTGTATACCTTTTCCTTCTAGAGCCAGTTGGGAAATGTCCTGAATCGACTCTTCCTGTCCCAGGGCCTATGGATGACAGTGGTGGCTCCCTTGTGTGCGGAGTGGTGCATGGGTGTGCTGGCACTGATGATTGGCATGCCAAGAGAACTTCCTCAGACCCCACCATCTCGGTTCAAGACTACAGTGGGAGGTACCACCAGGCTGCCAGCTCCCATTGCCTCCACAGGTGGAGGGTATCCAGCAGCTTGTGTGAAAGATTGGCTTTTCAAAAGGTGCTGAGATGGAAAGGTTAGGAACACTCCATCTGTCCTCCACAGGAATCTATCAGGGGAAGTGGGCCTTCTTCTGTGATTGGTGGCATAAGAAGGGGTCATTCTCAGCTCAAGGCCTATTTGCAAAGGGTGGCAGACTTCCCGGTTTACCTCTGGCAAGAAAAGAACTCGGTAGTGGCAGTAGAGAGCTACAGAGCATCTCTTTCACGAGTGTTCAGACCTAGAGGGATAGACCTGTCTGTGCCATGGGAGCTGTTGTTCTCATTAGTGGATCAGACAAGCATATCCCCTAGGGAATTTAACCCAATAACCGTTTTCTATGGAAGCAGCTTTGGTGCCCCCAGCTGTCAGCCAAGAGTGCAACCAGCAAAAATTTACTCAACCCAGACCGTCAGCAAAAGTAAAAACACAACATGGCAACTACTCTCCAGGCCACGCTATCTTTTGAGGGCTGGGGGGGCTACGTTTTTTTTTTTTTTTATCAGTTTCTGTATCTTATTCAATATATTTTAACCCATATAAGACTATTATCGTGTATACGGCCGTTTCCCTTTCACCACTGTCATGTATTTATACGTTTGCTCTTTTCAGCCATGATAATATCAGCAATTTATCCCTTGGCGACATTTGGAAAATAACATTCTCTTAGGACTGACACACGTGCATTGTTTCATGTATGGAGGTTTATTTGTTGTGTATGAAAATCTTTCTTTTTAACGTTCTAGAATTTATAAATAACAGGTTACAACAATTAATCATTTGAATTATAGTTATTACTAATCATCAGATTTTTATTTGACAAGCCATATAATGGTATATATTCGAGCTGTTTCCAAAAGATCTTGCATTTGGTAGTCTGTATAATCCAATCTTTAGGCTAAACCTAGGTTCCTGTTATGAATTCTACATCATCCAAGATGCATGTCTGTTTTCTAAATAAAAAATATTAAAAATAAACTGTATGGAATTTCTAAGTCATATATATATATACATACATACATACATACATACACACACCAACACACACACACACACACACACACACACACACACACACACACACACATATATATATATATATATATATATATATATATATATATATATATATATATTATATATCAAAAGCATATTCAGGTATCCTTGGAAGGTAATGATCAATTGTTGTTTTCATATCTCCTTTCCTGCCTTCCACCTGCATTGAGTTTGGTGGGTGGAGCCACTCGAACATTAGTTTGAGAATGGTGCCTCGGATTATCCCTAGTCCTTTTGACTGATTCCAATTCCTTGTTTCATGGACAATGGCAGATTTAGTGATCTCCCTTTTGTACAGGCAAGTTAAACGACTTTTACTTTCCCCATGACTTTTGACCGTCGACAAGGGAATTCCGAAGTGACCATCATCAATGAAAGAAGGAACTGAAATCTTTCAAAAGAACTCGTTATATTTCCAGGCCCTAATATCAAGCCCATCAAATTCGCCGCGGGTGGTAGGTAAATAGAGCTGTAACCAACAACTGGTCATTTCAGTCAATACCACCTACTTCGCTACCTTACAAATGCCTATATTCGCCAGTTATCAATATGATACTCAAACCCAAATGACCACGAACATGTAGTACGTTTTAGACGTTGCCACTTTTCCTAGATTTGATTAATAAAACCTTGAACTAAGTTTGGATATCATGTAGATATGGCAGACACGTCGGCCCACCTTTCCATGCTAGGTCTGAAATGGAAAACAGCCTGACACTTGTTCTGCGTATCTAACGGTGAAGACGTAAACTGAACTGAAATCTGAAGAACTGAAGTCATACTGCTATGATCAAAAGGTAGGGTGGGGATGATCTACTTTCTAATCACCTAAATGAATTATACTAATATCCAATATCTAGCCCAGACTCACTGATGAAAATAAATGATACCGTGCGAAATAAAAAAAAAAAAATACTGCTATTGACTCCTCAATTGATGGCAGATTTGTAAATTAACTCGGCCTTGTCCCGGAATGGCCTCTTTCTTCTGGACAGCCCGGGGGAGGGATAATTAGGAGTTTATGACCGGATTAAAGAACCCCGAATTGAGGAATGCAGATGAACTGTAGTCGGATTATAAGTCAGGAAGTTTGGAAACGTGGCTAATGACCCCCATAGTGTGTGTACAGAGTTTCTATGTGCACTATACTGTAAATCTATACACACACACACACATATATATCCAATACAGCACGAAGGAACGCATGCTCGAGAATATCACTAAGCCCACGTCAGAAGGTTTTCACTCACCTTCCGACGTGGACTTAGTGATACACACACACACACACACACACACACACACACACACACACACACACACACACACACACATATATATATATATATATATATATATATATAATGTATGTATGTATGTATGTATGTATAAATAAAGATAAGATCCACAAAGGAAAAGGAAACAGTTATACATGTGTGTATGTATATATATATATATATATATATATATATATATATATATATATATATATATATATATATATATATATATATAATAACATCATGTCTCTGTTCATTGATCCTTATGTTATGAATTGTCAATGTCAAAATTGTTAGGCTTGAATTACTGTATATGACATCAAGTGTTCAAAGGAGGGTAAAGAACAATACAAAGAAAACAGTTCTCTCTCTCTCTCTCTCTCTCTCTCTCTCTCTCTCTCTCTCCACCACGACTAAAAGATAGTTTGTTTAAGAAAATGGCAATACCGATAAATTTCATCATCTATTTTTAAAGATTTTCCTTTATCGATGTAATGAAACTGCCACTGTCGTCAAAAACGAAATCTTGTGCCCGGAAATTACTGGCAACCCGTTCACAGTCATCAAATACAGACCTCATTTTCCTGTATTTACCTTGTTAGCCTCTGTTGTCGTTTTCATCATTCTCACTGTCGGATGAATTTTCAGCATTGTCTCTTGTGCAAGAATTTTGTACGTAACTTTCATTTAGATTATGGTCTTTGTGTATTGTTTCATGTTTGAATGTTTGTTCGTTCTAGATCTAACCCTGTGATCTATGACGTTCCAGAGTTTATTCATAAGTAACGACAATTAGTTATTCGAATGTTTTATATATAATATATATATATATATATATATATATATATATATATATATATATATATATATATATATATTATATATACATTATTATATATACGTGTATATAGACATAAGATAATATACACAGCTTCTGAAGTAATTTTTATGAAGTGCTAAAGTTAAATTGATGAAATACATTAGCAATTTAGAATAAGTAAACAAGCATTTTTCGGTCGTTATTCAGAATGAAGCGCATCTGGAGTTCAGTCACATGCACTGAACCTATCGTAAAAATAATAAAAGTCAGGTGAGTACATTTTCCATATTTCAGTTGGAATAATGTCAGTAAACCACAGTTACTTATCGTTTTTCATTTGCGCTAGAGCTGGAAAAGAAAAACAGAGAAGAAAGTAACTCATTACCGATACAAAGTTGGGTTAGATAGGATTATAGCCCTTGTACCCCATGCGTCGAAAGACCAAAATTCCGTGTAAGAGAACGAACGAGCCCAGCAAAGTGTTGTCTTGCTACATAGTGATGTCGCCAAGTGACTGGCGAATTCCCGCATTAGATACAGAAAATCAGGAAAATTATGAAAAAAAGGGGGTTTGGGAGGAAGTGTTTTTGTTTGGATATGGTCAACAATACTTCCTCGGACTCAGAGAAAACATATTTTAGTGGATTAATCTTGAAAAGAAGGCAGGAAAAATCGATCGTATATATACATACTAAACGCCATGGTCAAAACATATGCTCCCCATATATATACGTACTAAACGGCTCAGGCAGCGTTGGCATGCTACGTATATATACTTACTAAACAGTTAAAGGGTTAAGGCCCACAATTGTGATGTGACACAGCTCCTGGCAAGTTTAAGGGGGGGGGGCCTTAGCAACCCCTGAAGATAGCAGGAAACAGACCTAATATTGAAGAGGGTCTTCCTCCTGGCCCTAGCCTTGACAAGAGAGTGGGGGAACTCCTTGGCCTGTCCTACAGGGTCTCACATCTGGAGGAGTGGACCTCCTTGTCCTTCAAGTTTATGCTGGAGTTTGTAGCAGAAATGCAGACAACCGCAGTCCCACAGCTGAGGTTCAAGAGATTCTCAATCTTATCCTTGAGGGATTTCATTGGAGGCGACAGGGAGGAGAGGCTACTGTGCCCTTTCAGAGCTGTCAAGCATTACCTGAAAAGAACAGAGCCCCACTGACCAGAATGCAAGAGGCTGTTTGTGAGTACAGGCAGGAAGAAAGAGGAGTTTGAAAAACACCATTTTCTGGCTTGAGGGGGTCGTCTCTGGGGCATATTCCTCCAAACAGGAATGGGAGACACCCCTGGGTAAGGTGGTGATCCATGACATCTGGGGGATAGGACTGTCGGCCTCCTACCAGTAGAATCAATCACTCCTCGAGGTGATGAAGGCAGGAGTGTGGAAGAGGCAGTCTGCCTTCCCATCATTTTACCTCAGGGATCTGGCACTTTTGTCCCAGGACACGTTCACTCTGGGCCTAGTGGTTGTGGCCCATCAAGTGGTGTGGAGAGTCATAGAGCCCCACAGGAGGGTCTCTGCCCAAGGAGAGCAGTACCTCATGCTCCTGATTGGGAGGGTGAGGAGAGAGCAAGAGATGGTCAACTGATCCTCATCAAGGGAATCCCTTGGACTGGAGTTGAGTACCACAGGGGCAGACCTCCTCGTATGGATAAAAAACAGATTGCATTCTGAGAAATGTCAGACTTGGCACCCTGCTCCTACAAAGGAATTGGTATATTGTGTAGGTCTCTCGCCCAAAAGGTTGGTAGTTTGGCAGTTTTGGGGTGGTGTGGAGTTCCGTTGGAGGGAACCTGCTGGGAAATAGGATGCTCCCACCTGTTAAATTCAGTTGCAGGTAGGTCATCATCCCACCTAAGGATTGAGGCTCCATTTATGAAAGTGAAGGCTACAAACATGCAGGAACAAATAAAATTGTAACAAAATTTGTATTTTTCCTAGGTATATGAACGTTAGCTTTTATAAGGGACTGAATCACCTCTACCACCCCTCTTCGTTGCAATTCTACATTCACTGGTTCCTAAGATTTCTTTGAATGAGCTGGCTCCTACAGTGGCCAAGGTAGGGCAATGCCTTAGCTTACCTTATAGGCTTTTGTTTATTAGTGAGTTCACAGTCTAAGTATGATATCCACTGGAATACTCCTTTGTGAAAACTATGGTTCGTATACGTATAGAAATACAAATTACTTAAAAAATTGGTATGATTGGTCATATAAGAAAAAAAAAGGGAATTAACTCTCTAAGTATATCTGACGAAAGTGGGATTATGTACTTTGACTTCATAAAAGTTTAGCAGCAGTAATGAAGGTCTATAGGACCAAAGGTGGAGTAATTTTTATTAAATGTTCCTGCAGCATTAAAACCTAGCATGACCAAAACCCACTGTTCTGAAATTCAGCCTTAGTAGAAAGATAGCATATTCTGATATTTCATTTGCCTTGTAAGTAAGCTTTTTGTCTGTGCTTCAGGTACTGGTGCCAAAAACCTTTTAAGAATGCTAGATCCTTAGCATAATTTAGTTTTTGGTTTCCTCATTTTATTAGATGCGGCAATCTCGTTTTGTGTTAAATTACGATGTCAACTATGACAGGTAATTAGAAATTCTTAATTATGTCGAGTCTTTTCAAAGTCAGAAGGTTTGTAAGGAGAAACGGTTGGTAGTTCTGCTTTCTCTCTCCCTCTCTTAAGTCGAGTGCTCATTTTTAGTGAGAGTATATTTAAGAGAACTGTACTAGAAATGCTATTGCCGCAGTAATTTTGTTGCTGATTTACCTAAAAAATTAAAGCTACAGTTTTATTTAAAAATTTTACTTCTTTGCTAACAATGACCTCCTTCTCTGGAGATTTGAACCGTTGACCACTGGTTCTTATCCTTTTATGCTCTCTGCAGCTGTGTGGTTCAAGCGTCGACCTGCTACTTCAGTGGTCAAATCCTCAAAAAGAAAGTTATTGTTAGCATCTATTTTTAGGCGATACTGCGTATTTATAGCTTTACTTCGTTGTGTTTGAGGTATTTTAAGGAAAAAAATATATTTCCAACCCTTCTCCATATAAAGTTTCTATCGTTCATCTCGTTTATGAAAAATTTTTCAGACAATAGTCTGTTTGTAGAATATATATAAAAGGGCCAGGAGGGGTTAAAATCACGAATCACAGGATTTTCCTAGGTAATGTGAGCTACCCCAAGGTTAATGTAAATACGAAATTTACAATTTGAATGGCCAAGAGTGGGCTACATAAGGATTATGAAGATACCAGTAAAAATCTGAGACAGTATAATGAGGACAGAGAGAGACAAACATACAAAGTATCCATTTACAATGGGAAAAAAGTACAAGTCTTGCAGCCACCTATAATAAAAATTGTTGTACCTAACTTGCATAAGACCCCATAAGCTGAATGAATGTCAAAGATCTCCTAGGACACAAATTCAAAAATACAACAAAATAGTTTTATTAATTCCTAATTTGGTTAGGTAAATTTAGAGAAGCTAACATAATTCATAGTGGCAGACTTCTGGGCAGCTACTAATGGGAGTCAAACAGAGGAATACAAATCACCATTATGAAAAGAGAATAAGTAACTGTGAGAAATCGAAAGTGGTTCCTGGCGCTGGTCAATCTTTACCGGTAGTTCCACGACATCACCAGCCTTTTCAGTTGACATTTTCCTGGGTAGCAGCTGCATACTTTGATACCAGTTTAAATTAGTGGAAATACCACAAGACCTTAATTGACAACTTGATGATGTCCTCAGTCACTGTGAGCCTGTGCTTGCTGAATGCATATTCCTAATATTGCCAAGGGTAGTTGAAACAAAAAGTCAACAACAGCCATTAGAATCTTAGAAAAGTTAGATGACTGATGCTGTTCTTAAAACAGGTACAGCAATAGAATATGACCCTATTTGACCTGGGGATAGGGTCATTAACATATGAATATGCATATATACTGTATATATATATATATATATATATATATATATATATAATAAATAGATATATATATATTATATATATATAGATATATATATATATATATATATATATATATATATATATATATATATATATATAGATAGATAGATAAATGTATATGAGAGAGAGAGAGAGAGAAAAAGCTATGCAAGGAGTTTTATTAGGTGAGGAGTATTGAAATGAAATTACAAGAATGTCGATGTTGGCTCCAAATCTCTATTAGACGGTCGAGTGAAAAGTGTGTGTGTCGCTGTGTCCTGTTCGCGATATGTACACTTGTAAATGTGTTTAAGATTTTATATACATCATATGTATGAATAAAACTTTGACACTGTATTAAAGATAAAAACAAGAAAAATCATGATTGGCTTATAAATCATGCAAAGACGAAACATGCGTATCGAAGAAAGGTGTAGTGTACAGGGATGTCGGGTGCAGTGACATACTGAAAAGTAAATCATATGTACAGGATTAGTAATTACTTTAAATTTTTTTTTTATTTTGTAAGGTGCTTCATCTTTTAGATTTTAAACGATGACTGAAGTCAGTTCTATATTAGCATTGCAAGAGTATAGTTATTTCATTATATTATTAAGATTTTTAATGCATGTATGAGATGGTCCTTGAAATTTTATTTTCAGACTAAAATGAAGTTCAGTGCCACCTTATGTACAGTATATAGAAGAAATCGAACATTTGATTGAAAGATGGTGAAAATAGTGAGAAAATATAAAGTAATGCAAATTATTTGAGCGCTTTTTACTTTTCAGCCTCGTACGAGATGAATGTGTGAGCGTTTTGTTAACATAGTTTCTGAATAACCGTGTATAGGTGTGTGATTTTTTAAATATGGTTTTGTCTTACGAGTATGTGTAGTATGATAATTATCAGAGATTCTGCTTTCCAAGAAAAGGTGATAGTGGCCACTTTGTCTTACAGCTTTATGAATTTACTGTTATGAATTTTACCCGTCGTTTAAAGCAGTTTTGTATGCCAATTTATCTCTGGATTATTGAGAATTATTATCTACCTAAGAAATCAAATTCATATTAATTACAAAGTTTCAACACCTTTAAATTACACGAGAGGTCTGAGGAATTTTGCCTTTTTGTAGAACAAAGTCAAATTAACAACGATCCTCAACGGCACAAAATACAACTTACCTTTAACCTCATCCAAGGCTGTTTGCGTTATGGTAAACTGCTTTGTGCACCACTTGAAACTTTTAAGTTCATCGGCCCTAGTTACATATTCACAACCTTGTTTAGACTCCAAAGAAAATTGCAGACTGTAGCAGTCACGTGAAGAGTGCGAGAAATGTCTGTCCAGTGTTTTGCAACTTGAAAGCGTTATCTGGCAGTCGTGTCTCTATCAGGACCCACCGTTATGGTTTGGCCTGGTCCCTGTGAAACAGGACTATAACCGTTTTATATTGCTTATATCCTCTGACGGTGCTCATATGGTCAAATAATCGTCCCAGATTCTTTCCTATGGTGCGACGCCTCTGTATCGATTTTCTCCGAAATATTATAAAATATTGGCTTGAGTTCAGGCTCAGAATTTATGGGTCAGGTAGTTTATTTATTTATTTATTATTACTATTATTATTGTTATTATTCCTTTGTTGGTTTTTGTAAGGCGATGGAAAATCCTTTTACAGTGAAGAATAGGATTATGTTAGATGATAAATAGGAGGTACACGGTAATATTTTTTCCAGGAAATGGAAAAGTAGCTATGATACTGTTTAATAAAAAAAATGCAGAACTAAAATTTGCCATTAAATTTGTACTCATGATGGTAGCGTAAGAGTTGTTTATCCACTGTAACCTTCCGCAAAGGTTAAATATGAAAAGTGTGAGTGAATAAGTAGTAGGTGTACTTAAGGCGCTCTAACAGTTAAACAAAGTCAGTAAAACGAAGAAGCAGTCTTTATTTATATCCTGTGGTTTTTAACGGAATCCAATTTCATTTAGTGAGAATAATGTTTGTTTTTCCTAATCGGCCAATTAATTGTTACATTGATGGAATATTTTGTATGTCGCCAGTTTCATTTTGTCCTTGGAAAATCTTTCACTAGGTTATGTTTAATGTTGTCTTAAATCATTATATGTAAGTGCATAAAGCAATTTAAGCCTTGTCACAGTAAGGAATGAATATTTATGAAACCAATGCAAATCTGGAAACCAGTTTGATGAAGAGATGATCCTTAGTATTTCGATGACCTCGAAGAGATGGAATGGTTTTCTTGTCAGCGATTTTCATAGAAACACACGCATAAAGTGAGATTAGCAAGT
Source organism: Macrobrachium rosenbergii (assembly GCF_040412425.1). Lineage (NCBI taxonomy): Eukaryota > Metazoa > Arthropoda > Malacostraca > Decapoda > Palaemonidae > Macrobrachium > Macrobrachium rosenbergii. Next base: position 54,295,384 of record NC_089796.1, read on the forward strand.
TCATGCATCTTCCTCACTCCTTGTAACTAGTATATCTAATAAAAAAAACTGAATACAGCAATGGTATGAATCAGTATTCATCATAATTCATTCTATTCCTTTTAGACAGTCGGTTCTTTGCCTCATGAATTAATTTGCTTAATAAATTGTTTGGGGATGTAAATGTTCCAAACTCTTCCCAGATATCTTTATTAGTAATGCAGTTATTGGAGGAATTGGAGATTTTCAACTTATCTCCATGGGCACCTGTATTTTAATTGGTAAAAGTTTTATCAAGAGTGATTACAAAATATAGTTAATAACGAAATGGAAACGTTCTTATTCATGGCCATGCTGATAGGAGATCAAATCCTTTGATGCGAGGCCATGTTATTATGTGAGCGTAATTCGTATACTGTAATTATAGAATTCATTATATTATATTTGGCAGGAAAGTCAGTGGTGAGCGTAAAGTTTTATCCTTCAGTGTAATCCATTGGGTTTTTATAGTTTGAATTGTTCAAATTGTAAAACTATCTGCATTACAGGTCCTTGTGGTATTCATCTATTGTTGTTAAAGAAATTTCTTATGAAAACTTAGAAGGTATCATGCAACCTGATATAAGTTTATAAGTTTTTCTACTCATACCTTTTGTCTCATAATTTTTCCTTTTCAGTTCATATGCCAAAGCAAGGTTATAAGAATGCCATGATGTAGAGAACGATTTCAGCTGAAAGTGATATATTCCTTGGAATAAATTAAAGCCATATGACGTTCAAGATTTGTATTTTGATTCATTCTCTGGACTATTTTTTTATGTCAGAAACCGCATTACCTCTTCAAAATGATTAAATAATGTTACACTTATTAGTCCCCTATTGACAAAGACCGGGGACTATAGTTTCCTTCCGTTTGTCCATTTTCCTCTCCGGGAGTGTGTATCTCACTTTTGTCTTCCCAGTTTTCCCATGCGCTGTTGAAGGGATTACATACAGTCAGACGTGGGGAAAAGGTTAACTTTCCGGTGCACGCGCATGAATGGGGTTTGTCCGTCTGCCTGTCCGTCAGCATTTCTGTTACACTTACTTTTACCTTTTTACTTTATCATTCCTATTTCTACACGGTTGAAGGGGTGTTAGTTAAACTTGGTACAAAGTTTGGCAGTTATGCAAATTTAAGAGTGAATAAATATTGTTTGTCTGTCAGTCCCTCACTTGGTGTCTGTCATAATTATATTGTCCTCTCAGCTCCTCCTATATGGTTGAAAGCATATCAGTCTGTTTGTCCAATTGTCTGTCTTTACACGTACCTTGTCATCGCAACTTTTTGTCAATCTGTCTTGCTGTGTCACATTTACACTTATCTTGTAGCTGTAATTCTTCTGATGTGATTGAAGGAATTTGTGTCAAACTTAAGGGAAAAGTAGACTTTCATGCGTAGAAGCACATGAAGGAGGTGATCCATCTGTTTGTCTGTCTGTCAGTCACGACTCTGTCACACTTACCGTGTTATCTCAATTCCAACGTGGTTGCAAGGATTTATGTCAGACTTGACAGAAAAGTAAATCATCATGCTTAGATGCATGTAAAAGGTCTTCCATCTTTTTTTTTTCTGTCTGAGGCGTCCCTGCCACACAACTTTGTCAGTGCAATTCCTGCTACGTGATTGAAGGGATTTCAGTCAAATTTGGTAGAAAAGTAGACCATCTTATTCATCTGTTTGTCCCCCTGCCTGTCTTTAAATCACTCTTAACCTTGTCATTGCAGTCATTCATACATGGTTGAATGGATTAAGTCAAACTTGATATAAAATTAGATCACCATACATGATGCACATGATGGGAGGTCATCCACCTGTTCGCCCATCCGTCTGTCTTTAGATGACTATTACACTTACCTCGTCATAGCAATTCCTTGTACTGTACCTGGTTGGATGGATTTCAGTCGAAATTGGAACAAACATAGATCATCATGTATGGTTGTACATGAAGGAAGATCATGTAGCTGTGTCGCTGTCTGTCCGGGAGTTTGTCTGCCTTATTCAACTTGAGGTGCAAAAGCGTTACTAAAAGTTGAAATCACACTTGCAAACTCCGTAGACCTTTTTAAAAAACGCCTTAAACTTTTGCCAAAGCTCTCTCAGGAGAATAATTACTTCATATTCAGCGCTCATACTCCACTAACGAAGCCCTTTAGGTGACATCGAGGCCAGTGACTCAGATCATGGCTTAGCCTGCAAACAAAAATTAGCTGTCGAGGCCATTTATATTTCACAAGCACATCTTGTCTGTTATTCGCCGTTGTATGACCCATAATGGTATATACTTCATTTCTCAGTCGTGACGTGTATTGCTGTAGCAGTGCTCCCGGAATTCTTGTTGATGACTTCTGTCACAAACTGTGTTACTGATTTAAACTCGTTTGGTTACTTAACACATTTTGCTTATCTTTATCTATGTAAACTTTGTGAATTTCTGACACGTATTTCCCTTTACTGCCAACAATAAATTTGAAGAAACGTGGAGTAATACATCATTTTGGAGCTTTTAGGAGAACACAGCTAGAATGAGGCCTAGGACAAACCCATTAGATTAAAGAACGTCTTTATAAAAGGAACTTATGATATTAGATGTTACAAAACTTCTCAGAACAATTATATATACATATATATACTGTATATATATATAACATATACATATATACAGGTATATTGTTTGCTTAATATAAATAAATGTTTACGCAACGTCTATTAAATGAGAGAATAACATTTAAAAATTATTCACTCAATGATTTCTATGTTACATTCATGTTATTATATATATGTGTGTGTATATATATATATATATATATATATATATATATATATATATATATATATATATATATATATATATATATATATATATATATATATTTACTGTATATAAACCAGAAACATATATATCAATCCACAAATATTTCTTTATATCGAATTCACTTTTCATGGGAATGACGATTCTGGGACTTTTGGTTTGGATATAATGATGAAGGGCTACTTGAATAGTCTGCTATTTCACTCAGATTGCATATTCTCAGAAAGGTTAATGCGAATGAATTGCTATCAGTTAAATCTCTGGTGAATCTAGAAGTTGGGTGAAACGTGCTGGTAGGAAGATGTGTAGCCTGCTCAAGTAGATTTAAAGGTACTCTGTCAGCACTTGAGTTCTTAATTATTTTTATGTGTTGTGTGAGTCAGATAGCGCTCTTGAGCCTGGTTCAATCCCTGTGAGAGTTAAAAATTTATTTCTATGATACGGGTATTCTGTGTTGATCTCTAGATTCATTAAGATTTCGTAAGGGTTAAATTACAAAATACTGTCTCTGATGACTTTTCTGTGTGTGTACAGTGGATAAAATCATTCACATGCATAAGTAGAGCAGTTGACCTCTGCTGTAATCTAACTAAATATTGAAACCGTGTTCTTGATCTTTTAGGAAAGGATATCAGTTAAAAAGGTCAGATCTTGTTAAATTGCACTCGTCTATATTTACGCCTGTGGCCTCCATCCAGTCCTGAATTGGGCCGTGCAATCCTCTGAGCGAACATGTTTATGTTTAATTTAATTTCATTTTCATTCATTCATTACTACCGAATGACCTATTTGGTCCCAGTACTAGACTTCTAGCCTAGACCTGTCATTTCATCCAAATCCTTCGGGCCAGCCCTATGAGAGCTGATAGTCAGCTCAGAGGTCTGGTTAAACTTTTTTAATAATAATAATAATAAAAACTTCAGTTTCGGAGCAGTGCTGAATACGTAGTCCGGGACCTTGATTAATAAATTCATGGAAAATTACAAAGCTCGCAGAATAGATGTAATACTATTAAATGACTTTGGTAAATAAGTCATTGATACTACGTTTATTCCGTCAAATCAAAACATGTCTTGTTTTTTATTGAAACTAGAAGCTCACTTTATGTATCAGTACTTAATTAACCTTTATTTTATAACATTGAAACTACGGTTTTTACAATAGGGAAATATTAATTTTTCTTATGCTTAGCAGATGTTACTGTTTTACTTGAAGAAATTTATATTATTAAAGTAAGACATTCAATTAAACATCGAGAACTCAAACACGAATCAAGGTTTAGGGATGAGATTTTCAAGGGGGTACAGAATGTTGTCGATGTTATAGGTAACCGAAGTTTCTCAAGAAAATGAGGTGAAACGTACACTGAAAGTTCCTTAGAGTTATGTATTTTGATTATCACGGATTTTCACTTAATTTCCCACGGTTGTGGATATACTATGTTGTAACAGGGACTGAAAGTAGTTGTTATCTTGTTGTATGATGCCAAGCATAGGTTAACGTAAAGATAGAGTTATGGGCACCAACATATTTCTCCTATGACTTTTAATATTGATGATAATCCCATTGTTTGTAGTATTCCGTGGTTTCGATATGCTACTTTGTTCTTCCCTTCAGGATTTCTTGTTTGTTTGTTCTTGTGGGTGATTCCCCGTCCTCCTTTCCGTCCCCCTCCCCACTCCAGCATAACAAATTTTGGTAATGGTTAGCTATATGTCCGCTCTTATTCCTGCTGTTGGTCAATGTTTATAAAACCTTGTTTATAAACAAATTATCAATAACGAATCGATACTCCGGTCGCAAAATAGACATTATTTGTGGGCTGCTTTCTCGACAGAATGATTTTCATTGTCATCCCTGGTGGGTCACTGAAGAAAAATTCGCTTAACATTCTGCTTGCATGGTGTCGGTGTTCATCGCTAAGTGGTAACTTTATATTACCCATATATTTCAAGATTTTTACTGAAGACATACTGTTCATGACTGTTAATTGATGGGAATTGGCCTCGCACGTAAACTCAATTACTATAAGCCAGTGAGTGTATGGTAAATTCCATTTATGGTGCTTAAAAATAATAAACTCCCTTCACAGTGTAAATCCCTGTATCCAAATACGAATTCAAACAATCGCATTAAATTGGCTGCCCTGTCTGGCAGGGATGTCTTCATCTTGCTGGTCTTTTTGTAGCCTCGTTTATCCTAATCTTAGAATCGCTTTAAAAACATCAGCGGTTATCAAGATTAAACTTCAGACGTTCTGACAAGAAAATGCATAATATCCCGTAGATGTAAATGGGACTGTTATACTTTTTTGTCAGTTGGAGACTGACTTTCATGTAAATGACGAAGTGCTCCTGATGAGCTGGACAAATCAAATCCTCCTCCAGAGAGTTCATTAAAAGAACTTAAAATCAAAATAGTCATCTGATAAAAACTTATGATCATTATGTAATCTAAAGATTTATAATTCTTTAAATTAGGTGGTCAAGGCTATATCGATTTGCAAATATGCTCTCTCTCTCTCTCTCTCTCTCTCTCTCTCTCTCTCTCTCTCTCTCTCTCTCTCTCTCTCATTGTTCTGTACAAGCAGAACACTATTGTTGCATGTGGCGAGCAACCTTTGGTAGAGGAGGGGAGTTGCATGATGGATGGTTCGGGTTGAGTTGGGAATTTGTTGTTATTAGGCACGTGGACTTAGTTTGGGCCCGTGTAATTATTGATGTGCTAAGGTTCATTGGCTGCAGTTAGTCTCTCTCTCTCTCTCTCTCTCTCTCTCTCTCTCTCTCTGGGTCAAACCTAAGAGTGTCCTACCTATAATGAGGAAGCATTGAACGAAGGAGGCATAAATTGACTGTAAAACAAGAAAGTAGAAACAAATACTACTAAATTTCTCTAAAGAAAAAGGTCTTAATCCTTTTAAGGCTGGACGCTCTGTAACATAATAACGGAATGTAGCATTGAGTTGAAAGTCAAATAAAGCATCATTGGGAAAGAATGTTAATAACCGACCAGTTTTTATGATAACTGATACGACTGAAGCCGGATGAAATTTTCTTTTAGCTGCACTTTGTATCGTTAGGAACCGTTACAGACTTACAATATTCACTCTAGTGTTAGAATATTTTTTTTCCTCTCTTCCCTTAAAGTTATACAGAATGTTCTCTTGTGCTGGATGGTATAAACCACGTCCAACAAAGATATAGCAACTTATAATGAAAGGAGAAATATTGGCATAACCTGTAGGTCCCCAGTAGATGAGATTTGGAGTTCAGATCCACTCTTTCTCAGGAAATATTGACGATCGTGAATTATGCTCTAATGATGGGAATCAGTATTAGAGACATGACTGGGAATAAGGAGGGGTTTGCTACAGCTGTCTCCGTGGTAGTAAAGTTTGATGTTAAGGCCCTGGAATGATTGTAGTTGCTCTTCCTTTCCAGTTTCTCTGTAAAGTTCCAAGGGGATACTTATACATGTGTATGGTGTACATTTATGCTTACTTTATTTACAGTATAAATGCTTGTACTGTACAGTACATACTTACAGCAGCAAGTCCTCTATTCTCTGGTATATTTTCCAAACCAGGTTCCTTTTCTCTAGACTCCTATCGTATTCGATATCTTATTGTCAGTTTCATTCGAAGAAAATTTTGAAGCTCTTCTTTATCATTGCTTTGTAACGTTCATGATCACGCCTTGTGAGAATGACAATGACTGCTTATAAACCTTGTTGGTAATTTTCCATTTTCAGATTGAATGATTTTCGGATTCAATTGATGTACTGCATCTAATGTAAGTTCTTTGGTCTTCAGTATTATGTTATCGTTTTCATGAACTTGATATTCTTTAGATGTTATATTTAGCCTTTTGTATTTCTCTTTTCTCGGTATTTGTGTGTCTATATGATTTTGTACGTATTATTTTCAACGTTATGCAGTTATCTGGATGTAGACTCACTCTAAACTTAGACGATGCTCCTTTTTATTGAGTAACAAGAAATTGATCTTGAGGTGATATAATTTAAAAGGCAAATGATTGTGAAATCACGCTTTAATCACAAAATTCAGTAACGTTAGTGGCATTTCATTTCTTTTTTACCATACTTGCTTGGCAAAGAGGACTTGGGTGTTTTACGGGATCATGACATTGACCAACAAGACATAATATGGCTCAGTATCGTGTAAAAAACATAAAATAAAAAAGAACAGTGACCGGAACGCTATTGGTTGAACATGATATAAAAACAATCACATCGTATGTAAGTTGTTATGATATTAACGAGACGTAAATGGTGAACTGGAAGGAATGAACAAGCAGATGACAGAAGTCAAGCTCGTAATTTTTTTTTTTTTTATCAGGATTTCCAAATATTCATGTATTATTCGAATAACGACATGTAAAATCTGAAGGCACTTCCGACTTTTCCTGCCAGAGTATCAGAATATTTTGAACCATATAATTCTCTCTCTCTCTCTCTCTCTCTCTCTCTCTCTCTCTCTCTCATGAACGTAGATTCTTCATCTTTCTTTTTCTCTGTCCATTGGATACAGTTAACAATGAAACTGTTGTGGGAGTAATATTGATAAGCCTTTGGAAAAGCAGTCCGATTTCTAGGTCCTCACACTGTCTGTGAATATTAAGAATCCTGCTGCTTCGAAACAAGAGTCACGCTTCGTCAACAGCAAAGCCTGAGGGTGTTATTTGTAGTTTATATAAATCGTTGTTAATTGACTATCTTATTATCTTGTTTAATTTTTATAAAAAAAACTAAAGGAAACTTAAAGGAAACTGAACTTAAAAAGTATTTATTCAAATAAATGGATTTAAGTTGAAGAATTTATATGAAGGAAAGAAAAGAGAGCTAACGTTAAGGATTATAATTGGACTCGACGCAATTGAAGAGATTCCTTCTTGTAAATACCATTGTGGAGACGCTCATATAATCATTTTACCCATTAGAGAGAGAGAGAGAGAGAGACCTTGAAGCATACATATGAATTAGGTATTGAAATGACCTCACAGTAAAAGGATGAATTTGAGAAATTATGTTTATTCCAAAATTGCAGAGCATTTTGCCCCCCACTCTTGTTGTGAGGCTAGCTCCTAATATGATGTAACGAAGGCGCGAGTAAGAATCAGCATCTACAAACTTACGAATTTATTCAGACATCAAACAGACAGGTCAATAACTCTTACGAGCAGAAATGTAGCGCCTGACACCAGGCGAACGAAAACAGAGATCACTGCACAATCATTTGCGTTTGTTGACAGATGAATATATACATATAAATTGATATACAAGCTATGGTACATATGGCTGAAATGCTGACATTGTAATGCGTACAATGACAATAATACATTTGATCTGACGATAATATGAAAGAAGGTATGTATAAAAGATGCATGGCGTATGCTGTGTTTCTTGTGTCCACACGCTTTGCATGCAGGGATGATGTTGTGAGGAGATTAGCGAGCCAGATAAGATGACAGTGTGTGAGGTCCATGTGGGACCCTACAGGACTCCCCCCCTTGGAGAGGCCTACATTTGTGGGTCAGTTTCTGGGAGGTAAGCTGGTTTTAGGCAGACGATAGATACCCATGTCGTCCTGCCGTCTACTGTCATCTGGTAGGCCTTGTGTCATCTCTGCATGATGCGGTATGGTCCCGATTAGGCTGGGAAGAGGGGGCACTCTGTGTGTGTCTACCCGTATGAATGCATATTTTGTGTTCTGCAGGTCACTGGGGACATACACTTCTCTGGTCACTTGGTAGGTCATCTTGGCAGGCATTATCCGTTCTACCACTTTTTGGGTGTTAGATTGGAATGTTGGGCTCATTTGATCCTGAAAGACATTTGCTGGCAATGTTAGTGCTTGGCTGTATAAGACTTCTGCTGGAGATGTGTTGAATGCTGCTTGCCGTGTCATTCTTAGGCCCAGTAAGACACATGGTAACTACCTTCTCCAGCTCCTGCTTTGACATCTGGCAGTGAGTGATGCTTTTAATGACTGGTTTAGCCTTTTGATGATGCAGTTAGCTTTTGGACTGTAGGCCATCGTGTGTATTATATTTGTCCCCAAACTGTCTCCGAAGGCTTTCCACAGGGTGGACGTGAAGTTGGCTCCCCTGTTGCTTGTGATGATCTGCGGGACTCCGTGCCTGCTGACCCATCCTATGAGGGCTTTTGCGCAGCTTTCCGCCACCTGTTGCCTTACTGGTGTTGCTTCGGACCACCTGGTATTTCAGTCGATGATGGAGAACAGATATCTGTACCCATCGGTGGGGGTAGGGGTCCCACTATGTTGACATGGATTTGAGCGAGTTGGCAGTGTGTTGTTTGGAACTCTCCTATTCCACTTTCTACGTGTCTTGTGATTTTTGAAGTCTGACATGAGATGCATTCTCTCATCCAGTTATTTATGTCCTTTTTCAGGCCCCACGAGATGCAACGCTCTGCTATGATTCAGCTGGTTGACCGGCCTGATGGGTGGGACAGGTTGCGGGCAAGTGTGAAGGCTTTTCTTTTGAGGCCCTCTGACAGGTAGGCGTGAGGGCGTCCGGTACTTGTCCCGCAGGCGATGGTGGTCTCTCCACTGTTGATTGAAAGGTCACTCCATGTAAAGGCTGGGTCGTCCTGCCACAGTCACTGTAGGTCCTTGTCGTCTCTTCGTGCTGCTGCTATTTTGGGATAGGCTATCCCGAGCTGGATGGTGTTGACGCAGTTTCTTGATAGTGCGTCTGCCATAGTGTTTGCTGAACCCTTCAAATATTTGATGGTGCAGGAGAGTTCAGCAATTGCTGGCAGGTGCCACTGTTGCCATGCTGACCATGCATCTGCTTACTTTGTGAAGGCGTGCACCAAGGGTTGATGGTCTGTTTGCACAACTAACTGTAGTCCCTCGAGCACGTGGCAGAAGTTGCAGACGGCTTTGTGGACTGCTAGAAGCTCCCTGTTGAAAGTGGAGTATTTCTGTTCTGCTGTCGTTCGCTTCTTGCTGAAGAACACCTGTGGACAACAGCCATCATCTGTGTCCTGCTCTAGTACGGCGTCCATCACCATGTTACTTGCATCTGTTGTCACTGTGCAGGACCTATGGGGTAGAGGAAAAATTAATGTGGTTGCAGAAGTTAATGCTTATTTTGCTGCAAGAAATGTAATGTCTTGATTTTCTGACCAATTTAACTGTTTTTGTTTTCCTTGTAGGCATTGATATATCGGGCTCATAATTTTAGAAGTGTTAGGGATGACTCTGTGGTCATAGTTGATTAGTCCCAAAAATTCTTGTACTGCTTTAATTGCGGTTGGTTTTGGGAAGTCGGTGATTGCTTTTACTTTTTCTGGTAGGGGTTTAATACCCTCTGGGCTTACTTGATGTCCCAGGAATTACACCGTTTTCATGGGCTATTTGCATTTGTCTTCCCTTACCACTAGTCCATTTTCTTAGAGTATTTTTAGTACTTTTTTGACGTCTTTAAGGTGCTGCTTGAGGTTGGGGCTAAATATGAGGATATCGTTAGCGTAGACCATGCAGAATGGAAGGTTGCCAAGCAGTTCATCCATCAGCCTTTGGAAGGTTGCCCCTGCATTGCAAAGCTTGAAACATCTGTAGTTGAACGTGTAGGTGCTGAAGGGGATGATGATTGCGGTTTTCTCTATACCTTCCTTCACTACTGGTACTTGGAAGTATCCCTTCAGCAGGTCTATTTTGGTGAAGATCTTTGCTCTGTTCATCTGGTTGGTTATGTCTGCTGTGTTCGGCAGAGGGTATCTACCTGGCTTTGTTTTGGAGTTTAGTCGCAGGTAGTCTCTGCACAGGCACCATGTTCCGTTGGGTTTTGGTACCATGTGGAGGGGGATGTCCATGGGCTGGGGGCTTTTTGGCATATTCCTGCGCTCTCCATCTCAGTGTACATTTGTTTGGCGTAGGCGAGCTGCTTTGGGGCTAAACATTTGAAACGTTAGTGGATCAGGGTGCCTTCAGTTTCTATATGGTGCTGGATGTTGTGTTTTGCTGGTAGGTCGTCTTCGAAGACTTTTCGGTAGTCTTGTAGGAATTGTCATATGTCCAGTGGTGGGGCGACTGCTGTGATAGGGCATGTTTGTCGTGTCTGCTGCTGCGGTGACCATGTGGTGGCGGTTCGTCTGCGTGGCTGTTGATGAGATGATGTCGGGGTCGTTTTTGGGGTCAGTTTTTTGGTGCTATATCCACTAACAGGTTGTGTGCTGTTAGGAAGTCTGCTCCTAACAGTGCTATTGTCATATCTACTGTGATGAAGGTCCAGCTGCAGTCTTTTCCATTGAATGACATGTTCATATCCCGCCTCCCATACATCTCGAGTGGTGCTCCACTGGCAGTGGATACATGGAGGTTGGTAGGTGGAGCAGGCTTGAGTTGTTCATTCGGACTGGCTGGCACAAATGACCTGGATGCTCTGGTGTCGACGAGGAATTTTGTGTCTGACCTTTCATCCCTGATGAAGAAGCACATGGAGTTTCTACATTCATACCTGGAAGAAAGACAGCAGTGGGGAGGCGCAGTTTCTCTTACGAGGAAACCGGTCTGCTCACCACTGATGTACCCGCAACCCTCTTGCATATTTTTTTTAAAACAGGCAATCTTTGTCACATTTGTGGGCTTTCTTCCTGAATCTCCAGGTGGAAGTAGCACTTTCTCTGGTGGTTTGTCTTTCTTCTGTTTGGTCTTTCCCTTGATGAATTGCTTGAGGAAGTTTTGTTTGTGGATGGGGACAGCTGGTCCCTCTGGGTCGCTGTCGGATTCCGTGTCGGTCGACTGCTGAGCCTGTCGTGGTGCTGCTGCTGTTGTGGCTTTGTGGGCTCTGCTGTCTTGTGGGCCATGTGCACTGCGTTGGCCAACTTCAGGAATTCCTCGATTGGTATGGAGGAATTGGGCACGACCGCCACCATTTGGTGGGGTAATCTTGTGAGGAGTCTCTCTCTCACAAGGTCTAGGGATGACTCAGGTTGGCTGTATGTGGCGGGTAGTGTGATGAGCCTCTGCAATTGTTTTTAGACATGCGATGGCTGCTTGTCTCCTATGGGTGCTCCCACATAGTTGAGGAATTTCTTGGCTCTTAGGGTTGGTAGCATTCTGAAGGATGACTTCATCTGGTCCTTCAGCAATTCGTAGTTAACGGGGGTTTGAAGTTATGCGAGCCATCCTGCGACTTGCTCGAAGTCATCGTCCGGCAGGAATTTGAGGATGGCGTCTGCTTTGTGTGTTGAGGAGGTGATTTTCTTCGATTGGAAGATTGTTTCCTCCCTGAAAAGCCAAGCTTCTGGGCTGTGGGGCGTGAATGGAGGTAGACGTATGGAGGCAGCGGCAATGGTCTCGCTGGAGAGGCTGGCATCGTTGGGGTTGGCTGGGTCGGTCATCTCCTTGGTCACCAGTGTAGTGAAGGAGTAAGTGTCAGCATCTACAAACTTACTAATGTATTCAGACAACAAACAGACAGGTCAATAACTCTTGTGAGCTGAAATCTAGTGCCTGACACCAGGTGAACGAAAACAGAGATTGCTACACAATCATTTGTGTTTGTTGACAGATGAATATATACATATAAATTGATATACAAGGTATGACTGAAGCTAAGGCACATATGGCTGAATTGCTGACACTGTAATACGTACAATGACAATAATACATTTGATCTGATAATAATATGAAAGAAGATATATGTATAAAAGATGCGTGACGTATGCTGTGTTTCTTGTGTCTGTACGCTTTGTGTGCGGAGATGATGTGAGGAGATTAGCTAGCCGGATGAGATGACGGTGTGTGGGGTCCACGTGGGACCCTACAACGAAATCTGTTAACATTTTGGTTGCGAATCGTAACTATCATTATTGTAACCAGGAAATGAACAAGGATCTTATTGGTTTCAATACAATTGTCATTTCTTGTAGTTTTGAAGTTTCTTGAATTGTTGAAGATGATAAGAATTCTCGCATCATGTTACAAGCTTATCGGTGCGTTTGGAAATCATGGAAAAGTTATCATCGTCTACTGAGAAGGTGATGTCATTATTTATTTTCAGTTACGGTAAAAGACTGGTGATATTGTTTCAAAGAGGCTTTATTTCCTTCCAGTGCAGCTCTGAAAGTATTGGCTTAAATTCACCTCTGTATTTTCATGATTTCCATTCTTCTGTTTCCTCACGTCTCCTTGACTATATACGCTCTTACTGTTATAAACCTAAAAACTATTTTCCCTTCTTTCTTGCATGCTAGGGTTACTATTCAAAAAAGATATTGTCGTGGACTGTACCTAGTGCCAGAAATTTACTTTTTTTTTTTTGCTAAAGTTACAACAGTTGTCACTTATTCATTAACAGTAATTGTCACTCATTCGTCTCCTTAATGATTAAATAGTTTATGTCAATTTATGTATGCTTTGTTTTGCATTTATGAGTTTCCAGGCTCGATTCACCTAAGAACAACTAATGAAGTACTTGGAATTGAGTTGCAGTAGAATCTCACTTCTTGCTCAGATGGTGATCAGTTTTGTTTTTGTAGCTGGGCACTCATTTTGTTGGATACTGGTTATGATGTAACTGGAAGGTGCGCTTTTCTTCAATTTATTAAGAAAGCGATATTGAGCGTTGTACTTGTGTAATACCTGCAACTTCATGAGCAAGTGTTTAACGTTGTGAAATGTTCATTTTGAAGTTGATATCCTGTTGATCCGATGGTGTATTTTCATGAATTCTTAGAAAGGTCAGTCAGATAGAACAGAACAACGGGGCTGTGTTATAGGCTCTTATTTTAAAAGTGAGTCTAAGTTCGACCTTACGTTACTAATTCACCTTTATTTTAATATTCTTCAAATATTTTATTATATTTCATAACGCTATCATGTTTGTGTGATCTTAGAGTTATCGGCCAAAGACAAGTAACAAGGAATATTTGCGTCCGTCCAGTGGCTTGTTGAAATAAAATTGCATTCATTTCGATTCACTTTTCAACTCCTTAACCTCACCGGAACTGGAAACTCAAGTGAACATTTATGATATAAGTTTGTCCTGCGTCGCAGTGTATGTATGTAGTGTATATGTGTAATTTTGACAAATTTTTATATTTCCCACGTATTCAGAACCACTGAGTTAGTTTCAACCGGACTCGAAATAAGGGTAAAAAATTAATGAATAGTGAAAATGAGAGTAGGGTGATTTTACTACAAAACCTATGTGAAACCCTTTATATATTGATTATGTTCAAATTTGTTCAGAGCATTGGCCTTCGTTCCAGACTGGTTCCACAACAGGTTTCTAAGGTTAATTAGGAATGTGTAGGAAATATCTTCGAAATCATTCTTGTCAAGAACAACAAGAATGCATTTTTGTCAGATTAATATTCAATCGTTCTCATGTGGTGTACATTCAAATTATGCAAAACCGTGGCCCCAGGAGCCAGGGCTTTACCAATATGAGGTCAAAGCTTTATAGGAATATATTGCCAGAATATCCAGTTATATACATGGAGGTACAACAAGGTAGCTAATGTGGGCGGTGTTTTCCATAGAGCTGTATTTGTATTTTGGCGTTGGCTTCGCTGGAAACGTTTACACTCAGTTTTCCTTTAGGTTTGAATCCCATTGCAGTCGTAAGTAATTGAGACTAGGTTGCATGCTGATGGATGGGGAATGACTAATACTCTTGGAAAACAGAATCTTCTATATCATACTTATAGGGTTTACAAGGCGCACAGATAAAATTTTTCTGGCTTTTGGTTTACACAGATACGAAGTGAATTGAATGTCAGTATCCTGACAAAGCCAGACAGGGACATATTGAGTTGATCTTTAATTTGTTTATTGCCATGGATTCCTTAATATTTGAAGCTTCCAGACCAATGGTAGCCTTCAAGTAAATGTTCACAGTGTTTATTTAAATCATACAAAGCCTTAGTTTGTTGTTTCTAAATTACGGTAAAGCCAATCATTCCTCGGCCTGCGGAGGAAATTTCTTCTAATATATTGCTCTGGCATTTAATGTCCAAGGTAAGACCTCACATTGGACACCATAAATAGTAAAATATATTGTATATTATCTTTTTTTCTATTTTCGCAAGCGCATTAACATGCACGTACGCTCACACAGTACATTCATCGGGATTCTGTGCAGTATAGACAGAAAACAAGGAATTGGAGGAAAATACATGAAAAACAACTCGGGAAAGATCGTTTGGCTCACATTAATACAAGGAAAACATATTTTGAAATTATAATAAGACATACTCGTGACAAGGGTGTACATAAGCTGATTAGCTGGTAGTTTGTTTCATAACCTTCTCTTCAATTGGCCCCCTAAACAGTATACAAATAAGTATAAATATCTTATTGCATTTTAATAACTATTTTATATGTATAGCAGTCATAATCATATAGGTATACCCTTCTATACACTACAGATACAAAATTCCGTGAAAGCACTCTCCCTTTAATTTTCAGATTTTATAGTTGTATCGGTGATGAATTTCAAATTGAATATAGGCTTTAAATATAATTCATTTGGCCTTCATTTCGAACTTATGGCTTTGTGGTGACACGCTTATTAAAAAATTGTGAAGAAATCAAGGAGTTAAGATGTCACTGTGACTTTTACCAATACACAGTTCGCTTGTGTAGATGACAGCAACACCTTGGGACTCGAAGTGAAGGCTTCCTTTCCTGTAGCAAATATAGAACGAAAAATCTCCCCGTAAAAGTAAAACAAATTTTTTTGTATTCGAAATATTTGCATATGGCTGTTCCATAAAATTTATGCCTCCTGCTCAGAAGATAGGGAAACTTTAGTTTGTCCCTTTTTCCGTCATTCTCATCGTCTGCTAAGGCATGCTCTTCTTGTCATCACAAATCCTTCAGGATTCAAGATATTTCAGTTATTACCTGGTGTAATGTTACGTCATCTTGCGTAGATGTGCTTGGAGGAAATCGCTCGTCTGTTTTTGTTTTTATTAATTTATTTTTTATTATTGTATTATGTAAGGGTTTTGCCAGCAGGTGGGGGCACGATTCCTGATCCCATAGATTTGTTCAGAACTTTAACTTTGACCATAACTTTTGAAGTATAAAAAATAGAATAGAGACTTGCAGATTGTATGCCTCACTCATAAAACCCTTTCAGATGACGCCATGGTTAGTTACTTCGTGACGTTGACCGTGACTTTATACCTAAAATAGCTGCCATCTGGGGATTTCATGTTTCACAGACACAGCTTGTCGGAAGAAGATCGCCGGAGTCATTTTGCTTTGCAAGAACCATGATGGTGTTTTCTTCGACATTCACTAGTGGAAATGATTTACGAGGAGTTGGTCGGGGTCGGTAGGGTGTAGGTTAGCAAAGTTCTCAAGATGCTTGTTTCAGAAAGGACCTAGCGCTTTATCCTTAGTTTCCTGTGTATCTCGAGTTATGTTCTCATGTAGCAGACCGTCGAGATACCAGGCTGTCATAACCTTTAGATAGCCTTAAATGACTCTCTCTCTCTCTCTCTCTCTCTCTCTCTCTCTCTCTCTCTCTCTCTCTGTGTCAGTGAATGAGTTGATGGTCGTAGAATTTCGTATGAGTGAAAATTGGGAACCGGGTCTAAGGAGAAGCTTCTGTACAGCTTATCTTTTTTTTTTTTTTTTTTTTTTATTTCTAGCCAGCATTTGGAGAGAGAGACAATGAGTCAAATTATCCAGTTGGTTGGGTTTGAAGATTGGAATATTACAGGATTAGTGCAAATCAGGATGAAATTTATTGGAATGTGCAGTGAATGGAGAAAATCTCATCCTTTGTGGCAAATAGGCTGTTTTTGGTCCGGCTTTTTTTGTTAATTTGTTTGCAGATTACGAAAATTTTCTAAAGGCGGGACCCTTTGCTGGCACGAACTTACTATATTTTTGGACCGATGAGAAGGTCCAACATCGAATAGGAATATACTATTAGCTATAGTATTATGTATATGAGATATAGGCTTCATATTTTGAATTCATTTATTCCAGTAATTAAGTCGGTCAGCAGAATGGGGTTAGATGTCAAATGTCAAATAGAACTGCAACCTTGCCCGTAACTTTTGAACTTTTCGAAACTTACTTTACATTTGGCATCCATAATCCAATAATGATGTATATGTTACCGTATATTGGAACAAAAAGTGCTTAAAACATATTTTCCCGGTAGACCAGTTATTAGTTCGGTCTGCTCCTCATCTTGCAATTTAGCAAAATACCTAGTAGATATTATCCTTAACCCATCGGTTGGTACCATCTCCGATGCCAATATAAAGAACAATGTTGACCTGATAAATAACCTAGATAATGTACAAATAAATAGGGAATCCAGGCTAGTGAGGTTTGATATGACCATTACTCCCTAAGGTACTTATTTTAGCGGATATGTTAGAGAACAGGCAGTTTGATATACCATTTCCCAAGCACACGTTCAGAATTGATTAAACATTGTGCAAAAGAATGTAAATTCAAATTCAGCGGGAAATTTTGCCCTAAAAATTTTGGTATGCCAATAGGCAACCCTTATCCACAGAGTTAAGTAATTTGTTTATGGAATTTTTAGAAAGTAAAATACTAAACAAAATAACCACGCGCAGTGTAGTGTGGTTCAGGTATGTTGACGACATAATATGTATTTTATTTGGCCAGTAAATGTAAATAACTTCTTTGTTAAATTTAATTAATTAGTACCATCAATAAAATTCCCTATAGAAATGGAAAACGATGGTTGCCTACCCTTTTCGAATGCGTAACGTATAGAACTAGTAATGGTGTACAGGAAACCCACCGATATATCTTACTGTGTTCATTTTTATTCTGGTCATAGCAATAAAGTCAAGAAATCGTTTTCACATCCATGTTTTTAAGAGCATTATGAACATGTAGTACCGAATACATTGATGATGAAATAAATGTGATTAGGAAAATAAGCAAGACATTTGAATATGCTGACTTTATTTGCCAATGCAATAAAAGCGACAAAAAGACATTTCATGGTAGCAAAAAAAAAAAAAAAACACAAAAAACCTGCTTGTATTAACATTCGATAATAAATTCCTATCAACTTAAAAATTTCGGAGTTAATGTAGCATTTAAGAATAGTAAAACAGTGAAACGTACTTTTAAACAACTCGCCCGACAACATAAAAGGATGTGTACACCAAATTCCATGTATGTCTTGTGATAATCTTTATATTGGCCAGACTGGAAAAACGTTGGAAACGAGGATACAACATCATAAGATGTATGTAAGAAATGTATCGGTGAACAGTGGAATTTTATACATGTTAGTGGAAGCAGTCATACAGTCAACTGGGCAGGAGCAAAAAAAAAAAGGATAGTTTATTCCCAAAATGAAGTGGAAAGAAACATCATTAAGTATAGATAATTAGGAAGTTTTTATAAGA
Organism: Macrobrachium rosenbergii; assembly: GCF_040412425.1. NCBI lineage: Eukaryota > Metazoa > Arthropoda > Malacostraca > Decapoda > Palaemonidae > Macrobrachium > Macrobrachium rosenbergii. Next base: position 54,313,632 of record NC_089796.1, read on the forward strand.
ACATGATTATCAGTCAGTGCATGTATAAACTTGATCCATTAATTTTAAAAGAAATATATAAAAGTTTAAATTGTAAAGAAGGTAGGTGAGAGACAGGGAAAAGA